>NC_035446.2:150990058-151111181 GCF_002127325.2 Helianthus annuus | reverse complement strand
GGCTCTTGGTGATTTACTACCTTTAAGGTCGAAGCGCGCAGGTTTATTGATTAATTGTTGATGTTTTGCGGCCTTAGTAGCTTCTGCATGAAGTTTGTAGTAACTTCGGGCGGAAAACTCTCGAAATTTGAATTCTGACGAGTTGGTGCAAATGTCGTTGATGGCAACATTCAAGTTGACTGCTGACACGGTTGTCATCAAGTTGTCCCTGACGGTTCGGCTTTCCGTCAGGAGTGAGGCCCACGCGCGCGTGATAACCGTCTCTCCGAGAATCCCGCCTTACGTGGCGTTTTCTGATTGGTCACGTGCGCGATGATCTCGGCACGTTTACCCATCGCATTAAATGCGATGGGTATATATATCTGATGAGAGACGAGAGCATATCATCTTCCTCTTTTGTTATCATCTTCCCTCCCTACTTGCTTTCGAATTCTTTGAACCTTCAAATCCTTGAAGAACACTGTAGCAGATCCTCAAGGTTCTTCATCACATCTTAAAGATTTTTCCGAAATATTCAAAGTTTAAACTCGCATTCATGGCTGAAGAACATCAGGAAGAGAATCCTGGTGAAGATTACACGGATTTTCCGGTTTCCACCGGAATGGGATGCCAGATACCCCAGTCAAAATCAAACGGCCGCCGATGCACCGCCGGGGTATATCACGTTGTTTGAAGATTTCTTTCATCAGGTCAACTTCTGGTTGCCGGCGACAGACTTCATGGCCCACATTCTCCAGTTTTATGGGTTCCATATTTCGCAAATGAGTCCACCTGGAATGGTTAGAGTTCGACACTTCGAATTTCTTTGTCGATCTCATGATATTGAGCCAACTGTGGAAAGGTTTAGAGTTTTCTATCAACTGATCAGAAACATGGGCTTTTACTCGTTTGCCAGTCGAGGGGCTGCGAAGAAGATACTTCTGAATCCTCCTAAGAGTATTCATAACTGGAAACCGAAGTTCTTTTTTATTCGTGAGGAGGTGATACCAATTGCCATGACCTTCCGCGCATGGTCCGAACCGATCTTGAAGGAGGATTTGGCGATTCCCAAGAAGGAAGGTTGGTATCTGAAGCTTACTGCCTCCCCAAACCGAGTGTTTGGTGAGAACGTCTTTGTAGCGGCGTGGATGAGTGACCAGTGGCCGGCAGACAACAAGGACGTTCCAATTATGAAATTTGAAGATAGAGGTTAGTTACTTCCTTAATCTCTTTGATTTCTTGTTTTGTAGCCTGTGCTTAACTAGATGATTTCGCGTGTAGAGGCGCATCTGTGGCAAGCTGCCTTCCCCACCTTTGGTGGGTCAATGGGCGTGTGCCCGCTTGCAGGGGAGGAATACTAGTATGACCAGATTAAAGGTCATTTCATGTATCCAGTTGCTGATGCTTTTGCCGATCCACCTACTGCAACGAAGGTTTGCATATACCTAACCCTCGACCTCTGCGCGCTTTGAATTTTGCTGGGAAAGAGATTATCTATCTTTCCAGCGAGGAGTTTGTCGGATCTTCCAATGGAGAGTTAAGTTCCTGGTCTACCATCTTTGCAGGTGTGCTGCGCGACTTGGGTATTGACCCCGAAGAGAAGAAGAAGAAGACCAAAAAGAAGAAGGTTATCACCATCGATGCTGATGTGATCAGCAAGATGGGTAGAAGTAGCCGTACGGCGCCTGGTGCTGCTGAAAAAAGTACTCTACGCTTTCGCCAGAGTAACTTTGAAGATTATGTGATTATCAGTGACTCACTTGAGGGAAAACCACCCTTTGAATCGGTGCCTCTCCAACCAACACAACCTCTCGCATATCGGTCTTATTATACATATGATCATAAATCACAGTAGCTAAGTTATACATACATAAATAAATATCCGAATATATAATGAAATTATGTTTATATCTTCTAACACACTCCCCTAAACATAATTACGTTTACGAGAGTGCATTAAAACGCTGATATTGGCATCATCCACGGCAGCTTTTGCCCTCTTGAAGTCGAACCTCCTCCTTGTGTGTAGCCTCCTTATTCCTTCCCAATCGTTGCCGTGAAGAACGCGTAGTGTTCAGCTTCATTTTCTGCAACTCCTTCAGTTCTTGTATTTCCTTCTAATTGCCCTGTTTCTGATCCCATCATCTTGTCTTCGTCACTCTTGCTTTGTCTTGGATCAGTCACCGTCTTGATCTCCTCTTTCTCGTGTGCTTTCTCTTGTGTCGATTTGTACTTGTAATAGTAGATAATCACATCCAAGTACATGGCATATAGCAATCTCATGTATTCACCTTCACTATAGTCAAAACCAATCTCTTTGGCAATCTTTGCCCATAGATTGTTTTCAGTAACCATCCGGTGTCCCCCTCTCGTTTGACACCCATGTATAAATCTAACAAACACACCTTCCTGTTTTCCGAAGCATATTGTGTAGATTTCTAACTTTACTTTTTGAAACCAATCTATCATTTCATTGAACTTGGTATAGAGATGATATCTATATTTTATAACATATTCCTCATCCTCTAACCTCCAACGAACACAACCTCTCGCATATCGGTCTTATTATACATATGATCATAAATCACAGTAGCTAAGTTATACATACATAAATAAATATCCGAATATATAATGAAATTATGTTTATATCTTCTAACACACTCCCCTAAACATAATTACGTTTACGAGAGTGCATTAAAACGCTGATATTGGCATCATCCACGGCAGCTTTTGCCCTCTTGAAGTCGAACCTCCTCCTTGTGTGTAGCCTCCTTATTCCTTCCCAATCGTTGTCGGTGAAGAACGCGTAGTGTTCAGCTTCATTTTCTGCAACTCCTTCAGTTCTTGTATTTCCTTCTAATTGCCCTGTTTCTGATCCCATCATCTTGTCTTCGTCACTCTTGCTTTGTCTTGGATCAGTCACCATCTTGATCTCCTCTTTCTTGTGTGCTTTCTCTTGTGTCGATTTATACTTGTAATAGTAGATAATCACATCCAAGTACATGGCATATAGCAATCTCATGTATTCACCTTCACTATAGTCAAAACCAATCTCTTTGGCAATCTTTGCCCATAGATTGTTTTCAGTAACCATCTGGTGTCCCCCCTCTCGTTTGATACCCATGTATAAATCTAACAAACACACCTTCCTGTTTTCCGAAGCATATTGTGTAGATTTCTAACTTTACTTTTAGAAACCAATCTATCATTTCATTGAACTTGGTATAGAGATGATATCCATATTTTATAACATATTCCTCATCCTCTAACATATCTAACAGTGCCTTACAGTCATTAAATTCTTTGAAGGACATTGCTTGAAGTATCAAAACGTTCTAGTCCGGTTCGTTTGTTGATACATTCAATCTTTCAAAGTAATCATTTAAAAATTCTGTTTTGAATCTTTCATGTTCGGTTTCTTTACTTATCGTTGATTCCTTCTCTAACATACCGACTTCTTCTTCTTTTGTCATTCCAGTTTTGTCACTCTTCTTATTAATCAACGGAACACTGAATGTGGGAAACAATTTGCATTTGTCTCCGAAAAATTTAACGGTGAAACCTTGAGTGATCAGTTGGTCTAAACTTAACACGTTTCTATCTATATCCGGAGTGTAAAACACACTCTGAATACGAATCTTTTCCGTCCCTGATATGATTTCAGTAACCCCTATACCCCTTATGAAGAAAAAATGATTTTCTCTGGTGTTCGTTTCAAAACTTGACATGTTTTTTATACGTTTAAACATATCCATATTGCCAGAATAGTGATGTTTAAGAGTTTTATTGACATAACATATCTCCGACCAGAGACCTCCGTCGGTGCTAACCACTATATATTCCATCCTTTGACCATTTTGATGTTCAGGATCATTTATATGTTGTTGCGTGCCTGTGTCTACTGCCAGACGGAGCAACTGAGTTTCCTCATCATTTTCCTTCATCATACATGTAGAGAACTGGTGGCCAGGTTTACTGCAGTAGTAGCACCGCCTCTGCAACCATCTTCGTTCACACTTCTCTTCAGTGCAGTGTTTGCAAGGCATCATTGTTGAGGATGGCCTAAGATCATCATCGTTAACATAACCCGCTCTAATACCACTTTGTTGGCCATCAGAATGATAATCAGCGGAAGCGTTATGATACATTGGATTCATAACAAGAAACTTGGTTTGTACTATAATTGCACCGATTGAATTGAGGGACAATTTTGGCAGTTAAAACTGTCTTGGTACCGGGCATGTTTTGCCGGCAAGACCTTTATATATGAATATTTAGATGGCAGTTAAGCGGTTAGAATTGGAGGGAAAACCACCCTTTGAATCGGTGCCTCTCCAACCAACACAACCTCTCGCATATAGGTCTTATTATACATATGATCATAAATCACAGTAGCTAAGTTATACATACATAAAAAAATATACGAATATATAATGAAATTATGTTTATATCTTCTAACAGTGGTGGCGTTACGGCAGTTGCTGGAGTGGCGACGACAACGATTTCTTGGCCCGCTCATGGTTGTTGATTTTAGATCTGTAACAAGAGTCGAAGTTGTAGGTGTTTGATAAGGTTTTATTTGGGATGAAGTTATGGGTGTTTGTTGTTATGTGGTGTTTGGGAAGATGATGATGAAGAACCGACGGAGATGAAGATGATGATGATTTGATTTGTACAATGATAAGGTTATATGATTTGGGGATGATTCAATTTATCGGCTTCTGTACATATACACACATACACATATTGTTATGGTTTTTGGTTGTCGCTGGAATCCGGTTATCAGCAAAACGGGAGATGGGTATGTGTTTGTATTTATACAATGTGTGTGTGTATATATATAGAGAGAGAGAACGAGGGAGAGAAAGAGAGAATATTGTTTATGGATTTTAAATTCAGAATTAAATCCACATAGGAAAGGGTGCCACTTAATTATATCCACGTAGGAAAGAGGTTGACACGAGTGCTCAGTTAACAGCGCGGTGCCAGAACACACTAAATGTTAAGTTAGGGGTGTCGGACGTCAAAGTGTTAGTTGGGGTGGTAGCGGCCAATAGCCAAAAATTGAAGGTGATAAAATCCAATGACCCTTTTTCTTTTGGTTTTCACGTAGACGATATGATTCGCAAAAGCATCTTTTTTATCAAAGCCCCGCTCCACATACCCCCAGAGATCATGTGATCTTAATATGGTCTTGACATTGAACACTTCTCCCTTGAACCATGGAAGAAGAGTTTGAGTTGAGTTCGAAGACAAACCTAGATTTGCCATTCGCACAACCTCACAAACTCACAAAATTTATCGGGAACTTGAGAACCTAATAGCTCTGATACCACAATGTTGGATAATTCCTAACAAAGATACTAGAACCAGTTGAATTTTATTCTTAGTAAACTACTACTTATACTGCAGTGAAATGCAACAACTCGAACTTGGGCATAAATAAACAAACTAGAAACTCCTGAGTCCTAACAACCTGAATCATTCAAAATACTATAAACTATTAACAACCTTGACTGACTCGATAAACTCAGTCTTTATGCAAACAATTTTGTTCAAACTAATAATTTAAGACTTTTGAATTAATAATCTCAACAAAAAATAATAGTAAACTCGATCACCAAATTACAACCACTAATATTGAACTCGTTTTAAAATTTTCGGTTTGATAGGATGATTTTTGGATCTGCCATCATTCCATCTACCCCTGCGTATATGGTGGTGTGCTGGTGGATGGTTAATTGGTAGTCCCAATGCCTGTAATTCGTGAGGTGTTAGAAGATTTATTGATATTCCTGTTCTGACTCTGATCTTACTTCCATATGTATCCATTTCTAATTTGTACCTTTGCCTGAGCAACTTTGTAAAACGGCTCACCGCTTGCAGCACAGTTGTTAGTTCGGTGCTCTCAACTCTGATCTTTAGGTCATAGTTTCCATCAACCTGCTGCTCTTCTTGTATTTTGTAAGCGGATGCGATAACCAATTCGCAGCAACCTTCAATTTGGATATCCTCTATAGTTTGGATGTACGTCATGTCTAGTGGAATCCTCTCAAGGGAAAAGCAACAGTACAACACTAATTGTTTGAGACATGGAAAGTTAATGCTAGAGGCTTCCCACTCTTGGATATCCAAACATGATAATTTCAAGAACTTGAGTTGTTGAAATGGTTCCTCACCAGCATCCCACTGGGGTCCCACGAAGGCATCTGTTAATAATTTTAGAACCTCAAGATTTGGTAAAGATTGAATATAGGACATGTGACTCCATGGAAGATGACATCCTTTTAATGTAAGCTTTGTCAATGAAGCAGGAAACCCGATCATGCTTTTCTTTTTTAAACCTCGGTATAACTTTGGACTTCATACCAGTTATCTTCAGTATCTAAAGGAAGGTGAGTGATTTCAAATCATATTTCCTGTCTCCGTAAACAGAACACGAAAGCTTCTTAACACCTGGAAAATAGTTCACCCAACTTGTAGGCTCATGTCCCAATACTACATTGGAAATGGTTTGCAAAATCTCAAATGGCATCTGAAGTGGAGGAAACACAATTTCCCGGCGACACTGCAAGTGCCTTAGATTCACCAAGTTTGATATGGTATTTGGGAGCACCAAAGGACCATCTGAAATCCAACCTTCAATGATGAGCGTTTGAAGGCTTCTAAGAATGCATATTGTGGATGGGAACTCTCTAAAATCATTTTGAATCGCAAGGTACCTTATGTTAACTAACAATGATATCTCCTCTGGAAAATAGTTCAGATGACATTCTCTAAGATCCAGCACCGTTAAGAGCCTCCAGGAACGGGAGCACTTCAGAACTATGTATGTTGAGAAAAGTAACATTTCAGTTATAACCACTGATGAGTATGAATAAATAAGCAAACCACTGTTTGAGAGTAAACAAGACAAACAGCTGATGGCATTCTAAGCACTGCTTGTGTTCAAACACTGATGGTAGTTAACAGCTGATAGCAACAACTGATGACAGTAAACAGCTGCTGCTGAAATAAGCAGTATATAGTGAATCAGTGGTTTAACATGCTGTTGTGTAGTAAGTCAGTGGTTGGGGTGTTGAAGAGTAGTTGCTTAGATATAAGGTCTGATACTTACATTCTTGTAAGTTCAGGGGATGTTTGTGGAAATTCTTACAACGGATAGTTGTAACTGAATTTGAGCATTTAGTATAAATAGGGTTTGCAGTAGTTTGTAGATAGTTCATTATTTGAAGTTCTTTGTAATTTTTCTTGTAATTCATTTCTATATTCAATAAGATTCAATCGTTAATCGTTGATTCTCTGGGCCAATTTCTGGGTTGTTTTTTCTAACAAGTGGTATCAGAGCCATTGGTGGCTCGATTAGAAGATGAGGGCTCTTCTTTGGTTCATAATGGTGTGGTAGATGCATTGAAAGGAGAAGATAAACTTCCTGAAGGCTTAACTGATAAAGAGAAGAAGGATATGCTCGAAAAGGCTCATAGTGCAATCATATTGAGTCTTGGTGATCGAGTTCTTCGTGAAGTATCAAAGGAGACGTCTGCTGCAGGGATTTGGGCAAAGTTGGAGTCATTGTATATGACAAATCTTTGGCAAATCGGTTGTATTTGAAGAAGAGGTTGATACGTTTCACATGACATCTGGAAAGAGTCTTGAAGATCATACAGATGAATTCAACAAGTTGATCTTGGATCTTGAAAATATAGAGGTGGCATTGGATGATGAAGATCAGGCCATAATATTTCTCACTTCTTTACCATCATCATATGAACACTTTGTGGATACATTGATGTATGGTAGAGATTCTCTATCTATGGAAGATGTATTGTCTGCCTTGAATTCAAAAGAATTGAAGAAGAGGTCAGATTCTAAAGAAGAAGGTGGAGATGGCTTGTATGTGAGAGGAAGGTCGATCAAAGGAATTACAGCAGTGGCAGCAAAATTCCAGGTCAAAATCCAAGTCAAGATTCAAGAGGAGATGTTTTGTTTGTAATTCAGAGAAACACTTCAAGAAAGACTGTCCAGAATTCAAGAAAAGAAAAGGTGAAGGCAGTTATTCAAGAGGGCAAAGTAGTAATTACTCAAAGGGGCAGAGTAGTCATGTAGATTCTGATGATCAATCAGAAGGAGGTTATGACAGTGCTGATGTTCTTGTGGTCACAAGTGAGTGTAATCAAGAAAAATGGGTAATGGATTCAGGGTGTTCATTCCATATGACACCTGAAAGAAGCCTTCAAAGAATTGAAGATGGTGGACATGGGGTCTGTAAAGCTAGGAGATGACAGGCCTTGCAGATTCTTGGCATTGGTACAGTCACAATGAAGACAGAATCTGGCATCACGTTTGATCTCAAAGATGTGAGGTACATCCCTGATCTTAAGAGAAGTTTATTATCTCTTGGTACTTTAGAGAAGATGGGATATCATGTTAGTCTTAGAGAAGGAAAGGCCAGGGTTATAAAAGGGTCTATGGTGGTGCTCAGTGGTACTAGAATCAAGAACAACATTTACATGTTGATTGTAAAGTTGTTGATGGGTTGCTGTGTGGCAAGTGAAGAAGGTGATGATGAAGCTGAAGTGGCATAAAAGACTTGGTCATATAAGTCAACAAGGCCTGATTGAGTTGTCCAAACAACAAGTTCTTGGTGATCTAAAGAACTGTGATATAAGCTTTTGTGAAAGCTGTGTTTTGGGCAAACAAAAAGAGTGAAGTTCAGCAAAGGAAAACATAGTTCTAAGGGAGTCTTGACTATGTTCACTCTGATCTGTGGGGGCCTGCAAGAACAGAAACCTTGGGAGGTGGTAGGTACTTTCTTCCATCATAGATGATTACTCAAGAAGAGTGTGGTGTTTATGTGCTTAAACACAAGAGTGATACTTTCAAGAAGTTTCAAGAATGGAAAGTATTGGTGGAAAATCAAACTCAGAAGAAAGTGAAGAAACTCAGAACAGATAATGGGCTGGAGTTTTGTAATCATGAGTTTGATAAATTTTGCAAAGAAAATGGTATTGCCAGACACTTAACCATTCCTGGTACTCCACAACAGAATGGTTTGGCTGAAAGATGAACAGAACTTTGTTAGAAAGAGTGAGGTGTATGTTGGCAACCTCAGGAATGCCAAAGAAGTTCTGGGGAGAAGCTGTATCCACTGCAGCTTATTTGATCAATAGATGTCCTTCATCAGCAATTCAGATGAAGACACCTATGGAGATGTGGTCTGGTACTAAACCTGAGTATGAAGATTTAAAAGTTTTTGGGTCTTTGGTGTATTCTCATGTGAGTGATGATAAGTTGGATCCAAGATCTCAAAAGTGTGTAATGTTGGGATATACTGAAGGTGTAAGGGATACAGGCTTTGGAGGTTGCAAAATCCAAAGGTGATAGTGAGCAGAAATGTTCAGTGCAGGGAGAATGTCCTGTACAAAGATGTTATGGAGACAATAAACAGAAGTGTATCCAAGAAAGATGATCTTCAGTTTGAGGTGGAGCCAGTGTTAAACAGACCAAAGGTGAATGTTGAAAGGTCTGGTGCAACTCAGGGTGAAACAAGTCAAAGTGGAAGTTCTGGTGTAAGTCAGGATGAGACAAGTCAAAGTGTACCAAATTTGGAGGATTACATTTTGGTGAGAGACAGGTCAAAAGAGGAAAGCTGTGAAACCACTGAGGTACAGAGATCAAGAAGATATTTCTGCAGTCGCTTTTGTAGCAGCAGAGAATGAAAGCATCTATGAACCTCTAACTTTGAAGAAGCTGTTAATTCAGAAGATAGTCAAAAGTGGTATAAAGCAATGGATGAAGAATGGAGTCTCTGTACAAGAATGGTACGTGGGAGTTGGTAAACAAGCCAAAAGACCAGAAGTTGGTGTCTTGCAAGTGGATCTACAAAATTAAAGAAGGTGTCAAACCAGGAGAAGGTCCAAGATACAAAGCAAGACTGGTGGCTAAGGGATTTACTCAAAAGGCAGGTGTTGATTATAATGAGATCTTTTCTCCTGTAGTCAAACATGTCTCAATTAGAGTTATATTGTCATTGGTTGCATCATTAGATCTGGAGTTGGAACATGGATGTGAAAACTGCATTTTTGCATGGTAATTTGGAGGAGAAGATCTATATGGCACAACCAAAGGGATATGAAGTCAAAGGCCAAGAAGATAAGGCATGTTTACTGAAGAGGTCCTTGTATGGACTGAAAGTCTCCCAGACAGTGGTACAAAAGATTTGATGAATACATTGTGGGCAGTGGTTTCAGCAGAAGTCCTTATCACAGTTGTGTGTATCATAGGGAGTATGACAGGGGTAAATTTGTCTATTTACTCTTGTATGTTGATGATATGCTGATAGCTTGTGAAAGCAAAAGCCAAATAGAAGAAACCAAACACTGTTGATGAGAGAGTTTGAAATGAAGGATTTGGGGAAAGCCAGGAAGATACTTGGTATGGAAATCCACAGAAACAGGGCAGAAAAGGTGTTAACACTGTCTCAATCTTCTTATATTGAGAAAGTGTTGAAGAATTATGGAATGGGAGAGTGTAAGCCTGTTACAACTCCTTTGCAGCTCATTTTAATTTGTCAAAGAAAGATTGTCCTCAAACAGATGAAGAGGAAGAATACATGAGCAAAGTTCCATATGCAAACACTGTTGGGAGTCTGATGTATCTCATGGTCTGCACAAGACCTGATATTGCATATGCTGTTAGTGTGGTGAGCAGGTATATGGCAAATCCTGGTAAAAATCATTGGGCAGCAGTGAAGTGGATTCTCAGGTATTTGGCTGGTACAAAGAAACTTGGTTTAAAGTTTGAAATCATGCTGAGAAGGAGAACATGGTCAGTGGTTATGTTGATTCAGATTATGCAAAAGACAAAGATAATGGCAGATCAATAACTGGTTATGTGTTCTCAGTCATGGGAATGTGGTGAGCTGGAAGTCTCAGTTGCAGCATGTTGTGGCACTATCCACAACTGAGGCTGAATTCATATCTTTAACTGAAGGGGTAAAAGAGTCTTTATGGTTAAAGGGTATGGTTGCTGATCTGGGAATCGGTTGGATGGTGTGGAGGTGAATTGTGATAATGAAGGTGCTGTTCAGTTGTCAAAGAACAGTGTATTTCATGAGAGAACCAAACACATCAATGTGAAGATGTTTTGGATCAGAGATGTGGTGACTTCTAAAGAAGTGGTGGTCAAGTGGGTTGGAACAGATATTAACCCAGCTGATGTGATGACCAAGGCTTTGCCAGGTGCAAAGTTTACATTTTGTTTAACTCATTAAGTTTAGGTTAAACTGAATTGTTACTTAGGTGGAGATTGTTGAGAAAAGTAACATTTCAGTTGTAACCACTGATGAGTATGAATAAATAAGCAAACCACTGTTTGAGACTAAACAAGACAAACAGCTGATGGCATTCTAAGCACTGCTTGTGTTCAAACACTGATGGTAGTTAACAGCTGATAGCAACAACTGATGACAGTAAACAGCTGCTGCTGAAATAAGCAGTATATAGTGAATCAGTGGTTTAACATGCTGTTGTGTAGTAAGTCAGTGGTTGAGGTGTTGAAGAGCAGTTGCTTAGATATAAGGTCTGATACTTACATTCTTGTAAGTTCAGGGGATGTTTGTGGAAATTCTTACAACGGATAGTTGTAACTGAATTTGAGCATTTAGTATAAATAGGGGTTTGCAGTAGTTTGTAGATACTTCATTATTTTGAAGTTCTTTGTAATTTTCTTGTAATTCATTTCTATATTCAATAAGATTCAATCGTTAATCGTTGATTCTCTGGGTCAATTTCTCAGTTGTTTTTTCTAACAATGTAACTTTCATAAAAGTACTCTGTGGTAGGGCATATGAATAAGCGGCTTGTCTTATATGGCGCAATGATACGATTTCCCCATCTTAGTACTTCTATGTTAAACCTTTCTTTTGTTGCAATTTCCGAGCTGAGCTCCCTTAAAACATCATGGACAGAGAAAGTCTTGATGGCACGGTCGAACTTTCTATCCTGAACACCTACAAGATTTCTGTCGACTAGTTCCATCAGGTAATCTTTTGCAGTTTCCTCTAGGCTTTGGTTTTCGAATTCTTGTATAAATCCTTCAGCAATCCATAACCAAATCAACCTTGCTACATGAAACTATAGTCTTCTGGAAAGCCTCCTAGATAAAGAAAGCAGTTTCTCAGTGAGAAGGTAGATGGTTCAAACTCAAAGCCAGCGTTTCCATGTGCCCTTTGAAGATTAATGAACTGCCACTCTGGGAAATTCTTTCCCATGATTCTTTGATTACTGGTTTTTTTGCTAGAACTCCTGCTATGACAACCACAGCAAGTGGCAATCCACGACAGTTTCTTGCAATTTGCATTCCAGGTCCAGTTAACGAGTCTGGGAAATCGTGGCCATGGAACACCTTCTTATGCAGCAACTCCCAGCTTTCTTCATCTGTCAAACATCTTAAATGATGGATGAAACCATATGGGTTTGCATGTAAAGCAACTTTTTTGTGGCGACTGGTGAGCAGAAGTCGACTTCCGTTATTATGGTTGGGAAACACAACTTTCAGGTCATCCCAAGCCTCTGTGTTCCAGATATCGTCAATGACAACTAAATATCTTTGGCACATAAGAGACTTGTGCAACTTTTCTCGAAGATGAGAGTAAAGATGCCTTTTATCAAGGTCTATTTTAACTCCAATAGATACCAATAATCGATTTAACAGATAGGTTTTCTCATATGTTTGAGAAACAGTGACCCACCCACGTATCCTGAAATGATAACAAACAAAACTATCAGTGAAGACTCTGGTAGCAAGGGTAGTCTTACCTAATCCTCCCATTCCAACAATAGAGACGATATCCAGCTTGCTCGTATCTTCGGCAAGTTTGTCTCGTATGAGATCAACTTCACGATCAAGACCCACTATGATTTCATCCAATAGGCTGTTCGATCCTAGTGAATTTCTGGAGGAGGAAGTAGCACCAGCAGCGGCAGATTGGGCTTTCGGTTTGTCGGTTCTTAGATGTGGTTCCATCTTCATGTTATGGAGGATACTAAAGTACTCCTCCTTGATAGACTTGATTGATCTCATAACATCCACAGTCATTGCACAAACAGATTGGTTTTTCCGTTTGTCGGTTCTTGGATGGAAGTCAATGATATGTAACATTTGAATAAATATTCGGTTTTTGGAATTGGAATGTGTATGGAGCACAATAAGATCCCTAGTACAAAAAAGACAAGCTAATATGACGTTTTTACAACCAAATATGACGGTTTAGGAAGCGACATAAAACATAGCGTCATTTTTTATCATTGACCTTTTAAGACGGTTACATCCGTCATTTTTTAATCCTAATAAGGCGGTTTTGTGGTGTAGCTAAGACCGTCATTTTCAAGCCTAATAAGGCGGTTTTGGTGTAGCTAATAAGACGGTTTTATTGATTAGATGTGTTGCCTAATAAGACGGTTGCTGTCAAACATATATTTCACTAGATCCATTAATTTGATTAATTCACCATTTTATTAAATTCAATTCATTTTATTCGGAATCATATAAAAAAATAACAAATAAAAGCAATATAACAAACAATGAACCATGTTATAAATAGCTAAAGCATCCATGTTAACCCATTAGTCTAAACATTCAATTTAACATAGAAAAACATCCTATCATTCAGTTTAGCACAAATAAAATCAACCATCCAAAAAACTCCTTGACTTTGTGCAACCTCCTTTATCCACCCCAATAACCACAAAGCTCTCAACAGCACTCACTGGCTTAAATTCCTTTGCCACTGATCAAAACACATAGAAAAATGTCTATTAGCTACCATTAAAAATTAAAATCAAGCAAGATCCCCTTGTTGGAATCAGGAGGAAATTGAAATGCATAAGTCATGCCAACTAGAGTCAACATTGATACAAAGCCCTTTGGTGCTCCTAAGAACCCCTAATAATATATATGATCTATGTTGTCAAAAGCCCTTTGGCACGCCTAGGCCATTGGGTCAAATGAGCGAACAAGTCAAAGTGACTTAACCATCCGTGTAATAACTGATAAAATATTGAATATAACGATTGTGTTCCAAGGCTCACTCGAGTGTCAACAAATATTTATAAAAATAAAAAAGAATTAATTATAAAAGAGTAGCATACTATACTTACCTCCATTCATCCTTGTCGTCCTTCCCGCCACCAAAACTGAAATAGACGCCTTTAAAGTACACTCTACAAACTCGTCAATTTCACTTTGACGAACCATTGAGGTTTTATTTTCCAGCTAAAATATAAAGATAGATAAAAATTAGATTACAATTTAGTATACATTGTAGTTAAACAAACCATTGACCGGCTCGGTAAGTTTACCAAAAGTAACATGCTTGGTTGTATTCTGAGAAAATTGTTTATCAGCGAGCTAGATTAACCAATAACGATACTATTAGTAAACACACACAATTATATACAAATAATGTGTTTACCAATCAATTAAAAGCCTCCTCCTCTTGTAATGCATACGAGTATATTTGATACCCGATTCTTTCATCTGGAATCGTTTGTTGTTGGTGAGCAGATGTTGTCTCAAACAACATTAGCAAAACAGATTGTTTTTTTATAAAAATAATGATATATATTAAAAACGACTTGCAGCCTATAAAGTGTACCCATAGAATGGTGAGATGGTTCTACACTTTGAGGAGAATCTTTGTTTAAACTCTGTGGGTTGAAAAAAATATTAGTATATTAATAAATGATATAATTATACAATTATTATTTATATAAGTATACCTTTATTGATTTAACAGACCAGTAAATAAAGCATTCTTTTGCATCTTCCAAACAGTCTACTACATGAATCAGGCAAGAGACGATTCAATCCGCAAACCTTCTTCAACTCTATCTACTTGAACTTTGACAAAACCATCTATCATCAGGCAATTATGCATAATTCTCTCAGTAGTAGGATAAACACAGCCTATACCCCTAACCGTAGGAGCACCTTGTCTATCAGGACATAGAAGTTCACATCTTTGAATAAACTGCAAACGGTAGTTTTTAGTTAATATATTTTTAAAAATAATAAACAAACTTTGACAGTATGTTACCAAGATTTCTGGTAGTTCGCTGTACAAACTATCGAATGCACCAGGGCTTTCCCTAACGTTGTCTGAGTCTTTACAACCTCGCTCTTCTTTCTCTTTGTTTTTAATTCCAAAAATAAGTGTTGGTGCACTTGTGTCTGTACTTTGTCTGTATTCGGTCTGTATGTAAACGATGTCCTTGTCAGTCCTGTAAGTTGACAAAGTCAACCGTCCTCCTGGTTTGACTTAGTCAACAGTTGAAAGATGTACTGTGTCGAAGGATAAGAGGTCGAAGGATAATGTGGATCCTTCGACCTCATCGAAAGATATGGTTCGAATCATAGACCTCGAAAGGTAATCTTCGAGGTCCTTGATGATCTTTCGAATACTTGGTCTTCGATAGATGATCCTTCGGACCATCTATCAGATCCTTCGATCAGACATGCTAGGCTGGGTATATATATACCCATGCAGTGTTGAGTTTTAGACAGAGATGCACACAGACAGAACACACACATCCGAGAGATATTGTTGAGAGCATTCTGTCCAGAAAACACACACACACTTTGAGAGTTTACAAGTTAGGTTTGTAAACATTGTGCTTGTAACCGAAACCTTCATTTGCATTAATACAAGTTGTGTTAATCGGTGAACCCGTGTGTGCTGTGTTCATACTTGTTTAATCCCGGTTTGCTTGCTAGCTTGGATTCCGCACTCGCTAGTGAGTTAGTATAACAAGGTTTGAGGTTCGTCATCCACCGGATAGGACCTACAAGTGGTATCAGAGCTTGGCTCTTTACCTTGTTTAAAACCGGGTTTTTCAAGTTCTTTGGTGTGTTTGGACACTTGGTTTAGCACCCGTTTTTGGTAGTTTCTGCATAAAAACGGCTTCTAAACCTTTCGGGAGTGTTCAGGGTCGGTTTGGGTAAACATAAAATTTGTTTTGTGAAACTTTGTATTTTCCGGCCACTTTTCCGATCATATCTCCGGTGACTGGTTGAGGATAAGGTTTGCTTATTTGGTAAACTTTTTGAAAGTCAAAAAGTTGGTGAAGATCTGTGTGCAGAACATACCTTTCTGCCGAAAGTACTTCACCAACCCATCACCTTTTTCACCAACCTATCACATCAACGTCAGTTGTGTCAGAATCTCTCGAAAGATATCTTTCGACTTCGAAAGACCATCTTTCGATCAAGGAAGGCTCGAAAGATCATCATCCTTCGACCCATCCTTCGAAGTCTGAAACATATCTTTCGATAAAGGAATCTTTTCGAAAGATAAGTGTCCGAAAGATAGGGATTTATCTCGAAAGATAAGGATCTTTCAAGTGTGAATCTTTCGAGATTTTGAATCTTTCGAAGCCAGTGCTCAAAAGTCAACAGTGATCCTTCGAACACTGTTGATCATTCGAACAAGTGTGATCTTTCGAAAGTCAGCTATACGAAAGATAAGGATATTTAACTCGAAAGATAAGGATCTTTCAAAGGAGAATCCTTCGAGTTCTTGAATCTTTCGACATCATTGTTCGAGATTCAACAGTAATCTTTCGAATACTGTTGATCCTTCGAACAAGTGATTGATCTTTCGATTGTGGACAGTTTATTGTTAACAAGTTTCTGTGATTTCAGATCTTTCGGAACAGGATCTTTCGGCCGTGATATCTTTCGGTTTACTCACTTAGCATTTATTTTGCTTATCTATCATGAATCCGAGTTGGTGGAATCCTGCTCCAGATAATGGTGAATATACAAGATCAAATGTCACTCCCTCATGGTGGGGTACATCGGCTCCAGACGATGGAAAATACACGAATACAAGGTCATCTCCTTTATGGGCCGAGTCGCCGGTATCGACATCTTCTCAGGGAAATCAATGGGCTTTGGTATCGAATCAAACTCCAAGCATTCAAAGTATTCTACTAAGCGAAAGTGAAACAGGAAGTTTGAATCGACCTCCAAAGTTGATGCATTTGAATGAATATCCAGGATGGGTTGAGAGGTTTAAAACGTATGTTCTTGGTCAAAATACCGAACTGTGGATACGTTTCACCACAGATTTCGATCAAGCCATAGAGGTTGCTGCTTCAGATTCTGCTACGTTTGCTGATCTTCCAGAAGATAAAAAGAAAACGTATGATCTGGAAAAGAAGGCATATGCCATTCTTACTCAGGCGTTGAGCAAGGATATCTACCATCAGTTCGTCAGCTTCAAGACAACAAAGAAGTTGTGGGACGGATTGAAAAACAGAGGAGTGGGAAATGCAGCAACACGTCAAATGCGTCATGATCTTCTCAAGAAAGAATTTGAAGGTTTCACTTGTATGGATAAGGAGTCCTTGGGAGATATGACAAGCCGATTTTATCATCTGCTTACAGAATTGGATAATTATAGTGTAGTGACAACTCAAGCTGAAGTTGTGAAGAAGTTTGCTGATGCTTTGCCTCCTCAATGGAGTAGTTTCTTGGAAATCCTGAAGTACAACGGAGTGTTGAGAACCACTAATATCAACGAATTCGTTCAACTTTTGGAAAACAAGGATCAGGAGGAAACATTGAAGGCGAAGAGAGTTCCATTGCCACAGAATCCAGAAATGTACTGTGGAACTTCCAATTCTTCGGCTGCAAGAACCGGTTCACATGCTCCACTTCAAACAGCGTTTGTCACAAGCACAGATTGTTTTGGCAACCCAATCCAAGTTCCTGTTAAGCCACCTCCCACCACAGACATGTATGGAAATCCAATCCAACCACCTCCACCTCCTCCTGCTCAACAACAACAACGTGCATGTTATGGAGGAACATCATCTGCTGGTCAACAATCAAAGTCAAGTACAGTACAGCTCGACACGTCAAGCTTCTCTAAAATCAGTGTAGAAGTAGCTAAGGAACACATGGAGCTGCTTAACACTGTAGTGAGCGCGTACTGTGGGTTGATAGAAGGTCAGATTGGCAACATTAATCTGACACAAGAAGATTACAGGCAGATTGATAAAGAGGAGATGGACTTGATGGACATCAAGTGGGCCTTTGCGAGTGCTGTGAGAAGAGCAAAGGATTGGATGGAGAGTACTGGAAGAACCAGCTTGGAAAGTAAGCGAGACACCAAGTATGGGTTCGATAAGCAAGCTGTAAAGTGCTTCAACTGTGGTGAACGGGGTCACTTTAAACGGGAATGCACAAAGCCAGCCCAGCACGGGAATCAAAACCCCTTCAGAAACCAAGGCAACCGGCAGAACAGGAACAATGATCGTACCATGGTACCCGTCAACAACCAAACCAACCGGGCACTTGCGGTTCAGGTGGATGAAGGTTGTGACTGGTCAATCCAGTTGGGTGGTGATGCTCCCGATGGAACAGCATGTTTTGCTCAGATTGTGAAGGAGCTAGTTCACACCAGTGGTGGAGAATCTTCTGCCAGTGGTGGTGAATCGTCTGAAGATGAAGACTCTTCTGGGTACAGTAGAAGTGTTGATGAAGAATCATCAAATTCTGGTGATGATCATGTGGGTGAGACATCTAATGTTTCGGATGATGCTGACTTTGATGAGCTTTTGGAGGAAGCTGCAGCAGAAACTCATAGAAGATCTATTCTGGTGGATCAAGCTGCTTATACTTCGTCTTCTCTCCATTCAGCCTTTATGGCTAATGTCGACGGTTCATCAAGTCAGGTATGTGTCGATGAACCCATTGCTGTTAATTGTGATGAATGTACTAGGTTGCATGCTAGATGTGCTGATCTGGAGAAAAGTATGTCTGAGTTGCAAGGCAAACATGATGCTTTACAAGCTAGTTTGTTTGACTTGCAAAACAAACATACTACTGTGAATGAGAATTTGAGTGACTTGCAAAGTAAGCATGACGCTTTGCAAGAAAAATATGATGTGACCTTTCTCCACAATCAAAAATTGACTGTGGACCTCTCTAAATGCACAGAAGCCAACATGTTTTATGAAAACCATGAAAAAGAATTTAAGTCAGTAATTGAAACATTAAAGAAGGATAAAACTGAACTGACTAAAATGGTTTCAAGAAAACAAACTGATATTAATTTGTATATATCTCGCCTTGAGACAATGCAAAAAGAGATGGCTTGTGTGAAAACCGAAAGTGATGCGATCCAACTCAAGCTAGACAGTTATTTGAGCTCTAGCTATGTGTTAGATCACATCATTGACGTTCAGAAAGAAAAACGGGATGTCACATGCATAGGATATAAGAAATGTCCACCACCTGTGAGACACAATTATGATGCGATGCCTGACGAGGAGGATAGAGTGTTCTTTGAACCATCTGTTCCTCTAGATGTAAAGGAGTTTGCAGCAGGACTCGGATACAAGAAAGATGTATCACCAGACTCAGATACTTCAGCGGATGCATGTGTGTCTTCGGCTGAACTGAATCAGGATCCTCCAGTCATCATTGAGGATGCTGATTCTTCTGATGATGAATCTGATGATACCATCCCAGCAAAGTCTGATGCGGAAGTCAAAGATGGGGACATACCTCTCGAGAATTACATTCTATGTGATCCTCCTGCAAAACCCGCTAAGACTGTTGCAATCGAGTCCTCATCTGCAGAAGAGCCGGAGAGTGTGAATTTGCTGTACACTCTAGTTGGTGATGATAAAATTTACTCAGACAAAGATTTTCCCATTAAGAATGTTAATCAATCCTTAATCTGCAAAGTCTTTGAGAATTCGACTAGTAAGTTCTTGGGAAAGGCAGGACCTAAAGTTACAGTTACACAGTGTCCTCCTATTCCAAAGGCTGAAATTCGAAAACAATTTGGTAACAAGAAATTACCAACAGTGCCAAAGCAGCAAAATCACACCAAACCCAAAGGTAAAACACCGGCTCAAGTTGACAAGAAGCCGAATCAAAAGAAGAAGAAAAATGTTAACTTTGTGAAATCGACGGGAACAGACAAAATTGAAAAGTTTGAAAATCAATCTAACTTAGATTTTGTCAAGAAAGCTATTGTCAAGAAAAGAAATGAACCAAGTAGCTCAAAACCTAGTACCTCGGGCTCACAAAGTTCAACATCATCGGCTAAGCGATCACATGATACTTCGGGGTTTGTAGAACGAAGATCATGTTTTGAATGTGGAACCATTGGACATATTATTCGTAATTGTCCATATCTTCATAAGCAAAAGGAAAAGGTTGATGATCCCCGTGGAAAGACTGACCGTAAGCCATCTGTTTCCACAAAACAAGATTCCCGACTTGTAAAAGAAAGGGAAAAGAAACAGAAACGGCAACAGGTCAAGAAGATTGAAAAGGCAATTAAGATCGATGAGGTTCAAAAACAATCTGTTGCTGTAAAACCAGAAAATTCTAAAATTTCAAACAATCAAGAAGTTAAAATTTTAAAGAAAGATACTGGTAAAACAAAACAGACCTGGAAACCTAAATCGGTTACTGAATCAGGGGGACCATCACAATTCACCAACCATCAAAGACAAGAAGTTATTGTCATTGATGAAAATGGAAGACCCAAGACCACAATGGCTTGGGTCCCCATCTCCAACTAATTCATTTGAGTTCATGTGCAGGGTGCTTCAGGAGGAACTATCAGTAGTCACTGGATTGTTGATAGTGGGGCATCCAGGCACATGACAGGCGACATAAAGCTTCTCTACGACGTTAAATCTATTAGAGGAGGTTATGTTGCTTTTGCTGGAGATAAGGGTGGATATATAACGGGTGAAGGAATGATATCTAACGGGATTGTCAGCTTTGACAAGATCAATTTTGTGCAACAACTTGATCACAATCTTCTTAGTGTTTCTCAAATTTGTGACAAGAAATTTTCAGTACACTTTGATGCTAATGGATGTTATGTGCTGAAACCCGGCTTCAAAATTCCAAAAGAATGGATTCTCTTGTTGGCTCCAAGAATAAATGATTTGTACGTCCTTGACATGAGCCAAGCTATTACTACGTCTGCACAAGCAACTTGTTTCGTTTCCAAAGCCACAGAAAAAGACACTATCTCTTGGCACAGACGAATGGGTCACATTCACTTACGCAAAATGAATCATTTGGTTTCAAATGAATTGGTGAATGGTGTTCCCCTCAAAAATTTCCATCTTCAAGACATCTGTGTTTCGTGCCAGAAAGGAAAGCAAACAAAGAAGAAGCACCCTACAAAGAAGATCAACACAGTGGCAGTTCCTCTTGAACGTTTGCACATGGATTTGTTCGGTCCTGTCAAGCACAAGAGTATTCGGGGTGATCAATACTGCCTCGTGGTTACTGATGATTATTCAAGATTTTCTTGGGTTGCGTTCATGGCACACAAGAGTGAAACCTTTGGCATCATCAAAAACTTGATCATTCAGATTGAGAATTTGTATAAGTTGAAGGTTAGGCGGATACGTAGCGACAATGGTACTGAATTTAAGAATCATTCCATGGCGGAGTTCTGCACTTCAAAGGGTATTCTTCATGAGTTTAGTGCAGCTTATACTCCTCAACAGAATGGTGTCGCTGAACGTAAGAACCGCACATTGATCGAGACTGCTAGGACAATGTTGGTAGAGTCGCAGCTACCCATTCCATTCTGGACTGAAGCTGTGGCCTCTGCATGTTACACATTGAACAGAGTCCTTACAGTCAAAAGACACAACAAGACCTGCTTTGAGCTTCTTCAAAAACGGAAACCAGATTTGTCTTATCTAGAACCGTTTGGAGCTCCATGCACAATCATCGATCCTAATGGAAAGTTTGGGGCAAGAGCAATTGATGGATACTTTCTTGGGTATGCCACCCCTAACTTACGAGTCTGGAATCTAGAGACTAAAAGGGTCGAGGAATGGTCTGAGGTCAGAGTACAAAGGCACACCTTGCCAGTCAAAAATCCGGGTCAACCTTGGATGTTTGAGTATGATGACTTTTTCAATTCGATCAATGTTGAAGCCGTTGAAGAAAATGTTGCGGCTAGGATGTTTTTCGAGAGTGACAATGCAACAGTTTCACCGGTGGTTCGTCCAATTCTTGTTAATCAAGAACCATCTTCTTCGGTGAACAACAATACTCTCAACAATGAGGATTTTCATGATGCAAACGAATTGAACGAATCTTCAGAGGATGATGAATTTCTAGATGCAGATCAGGAAGCTCCTACAACAGCAGTTCATGGTACTTCAGAGGGTACTCCTCCAGTAGATGCCCATAGAACAGCTGAGGCTACTGCATCATCCTCTTCGTCAATTCCGGGTCTTGATTTGGTTGTTGATCTTAATCTCAACAATCTGGGTATAAATGTTCCAGTTCCAGATAATCCAGAAACAAGAATTCATAATACCCATCCTCAACAAAACATCATTGGAAATGTGCAGAGTGGCGTTCAAACAAGAAACATGTTGCGAAACAACAACAATGCAGGCTTGTATGCAGCTATTCGAGAATCCGGGCAACAAAACGATTGGTCTTTCGCGTGTTATGTCTCACAGGAAGAACCAAGAACGTGGAAAGAAGCCTTGAAAGATAACGCTTGGGTTGAAGCAATGCAGGAAGAACTGCAACAATTCCAGAAGCTGGGTGTCTGGAAACTCGTAGAGAAACCTGCTGGATACAAGAAGATTGCTACCCGTTGGGTTTTCAAATGCAAAAAGGATGACCGCGGAGTTGTTATCCGAAACAAAGCTCGTTTAGTCGTTCAAGGTTTTCGTCAGATTGAAGGGATCGACTACAACGAAGTCTATGCACCAGTGGCACGTCTCGAAGCAATTCGAATCTTTCTAGCCTATGCGTCCTTCAAAGGATTCAAGGTTTATCAGATGGACGTGAAAAGTGCATTTTTACATGGTGTGGTTGAAGAAGAGGTGTACGTCGAACAGCCTCCAGGTTTTGAAGATCCTATCCATCCCGATCGGGTTTGGTTGCTCAACAAAGCTCTTTATGGTCTTCATCAAGCACCGCGAGCTTGGTATGCAACCTTATCTCACTATCTGCTGGAGAACGGTTTTCGTAGAGGTCTTATCGACTGTACTCTTTTCATCAAGGAACAAGATGGAGATCTTCTTCTGGTACAGGTATACGTTGATGACATTATTTTTGGTTCTACTAATGATGTCTTGTGTAGGGAATTCGAGCGCATTATGCAGGATAAATTCGAGATGAGTGCTATGGGGGAAATGACTTTCTTCTTGGGCCTACAAGTACAACAAACGGAGTCTGGGATATTCATCCATCAGACTAAATATGTTGGTGACATCTTGAGCCGGTTCCAGATGTCTGATGCAACGCCCATTGGTACCCCATTGCCAACTAATCACGGAATTACTCCAGATTTGAAGGGAGAAGCTGTTAGTCCCTCAAACTATCGCGCTATGATCGGATCTCTTATGTACCTCACAGCATCAAGGCCAGACATAATGTACCCAACATGCCTGCTTGCCAGATATCAAGTTAACCCGAAGGCCTCACATCTTGCTGCTGTTAAAAGGATTTTTCGTTATTTGAAGGCGTACCCTGACACCGGTCTGTGGTACCCTAGGGATAATAACTTTGAATTGGTAGCTTTCAGTGATTCTGATTTTGGCGGATGCAAAATCGACGGTAAATCCACAACGGCTGGATGTCAGTTCTTAGGAAATCGCCTAGTCACATGGCAGTGCAAGAAGCAGACGTGTGTAGCTACATCAACATGCGAAGCTGAATACATTGCTGCCTCAAGTTGTTGCTCCCAAGTTCTTTGGATTCAACAACAAATGCGGGACTACGGTTTTGAATTCCTAACTACTCTTATTTACGTTGATAATTCTGCTGCTTTAGATATCACTAAAAATCCTGTGCAGCATTCAAAGACCAAACACATCGAAATCAAATATCACTTCATACGTGATTGCTTTGAGAAAAGGCTAATCGATGTTGTTAAGGTCCACACCGATGACCGACATGCCAACTCATTTTTCCAAAATTTGTTAAATCTTTTCTGATAAAACTTAATTTTGGTAAACGGCATTAAGGTCAAGCACAAGAGTAAACCAACATCGGAAAATCATTTTTGTAAATACCTTTGTTTTTTTTTAAATTTGTCTTAGTTTATTGATTTTAGGGGGAGTAAATCCAAAAATCTGAAAATCCAAAAACATCGAAAAATTTCAAAAACACAAAAACAATAGAAAATCAAAAATGAGTTTCCTGGCGAGCAAAAGAGAAAATGATAGTACATCAGTGGTCTATCCATACCTCTTTAAACATTAAATGAAAAACGATAAGCAGCTCTATATAAGATGTATCGGTAGGCTCACAATCATTTTAAAGTGTGCAGGGTGATATAAATCTTAATCGACTGAAGACCAGGTGGGAACCATTCATTGGCATATGGTCTTAGTACCGAAATTTCGTTTGATAGATTGCCGAGGTTCTGAGATATTCGGTCTTTATGCTGCTTATCATCTGGGTATCATGGTTGTATCTTTTACCGAAAAATAACGGGGACGCAAGTCTAGATCTTCCATGATACTATACATACGTGTACATAATACATACTGCATTCGACCTCAATAAGTGATAAACAATCACATGTCCAAAACAAATAAGTGATAAAAATATCACATTTATCCGGGTGTCAAGTTCGTCTCTCTGCTGTACGGAAGTACTGACCTGTTCACGGACTTGCACCTGTGCCCTCATGCATACGAAAATCAAGTTCCTCATCAATAAGTGATTATATCACATAGGACTTGTTTTCAAATCAAAATAAGTGAGTATCTCACAATTTATACGGTCAAACAGATGATAATCGGTATACTCACCGGTAAGATGAACTCTCGTGCATACCTTGATACGGGAATGTGTCGTGATGTGGATGAACACCGGTCGGTAAGTATAAATCATACCTTAACGTATCCCCTCGCCATGATTACATCTGATAAGTTGAGCTTAAGTGGACAACAATACCGATAATTGTTATAGGATGCTTATCTTAATGTTAACTAACTGAACAACAAGAGTGTTTTGGCATGACCGTACACTGATATGATTCTCTTACCCTCGAAACTCGCAAAAAGAATGTCTGTAAATATTTATGTACTGCTTAACTGTTATTAACTGTTATTATTTCTTTTAAACAGTTTCGTCGTTTGGTGCATATCAGCACGACATTAGCGGTGATGTCGTTTGATAACACTCAAAGGATTTTAAATTGTTGTCTTTTACTTTCAAAAATACCAAAAAGATTTTAGGCGTGTTTTAATATAAACTTTATAAAAGCCAAAAAGATTTTATTTCTGCTTTATTTTCGATCGTACGATGTTGGAGCTCAAGTCTTCGTTACCTGAAACCTGACTGAAAACCGAACTGACTAAATCTTCATAAACGGTCAAAATTTTGCAAGTTTTGAAAGTTAAATCTAAAATTGACAAATTTATTAAACTTTCAAACTGTCGGACGGTGTTTGATTATGACATGGTCATTCGTGTGTCATGTGTGTATGTTAACTATATTCCAAGCAGTTGTTCTCATTACGCGTTTAGATTTCTTGCATGTGCAGATTCTAAAGGCTGGGAGAACATAGTCGATGACAAGCTCTGGAATGAAGACACGACGAGAAGGCGCTCAAGTGAGGAAAATGATCGAGTTGCCGTTGGCCATCATCAACACCACAAGGATCTCACTTCATAAAGATAAAGTCTTTTCACGAGCATAACTCAAGGGGGAGCTTATGTTAAGGGGGAGTTTGTCAACACACTTCCTACATGATACGGGTAGTTTGTTGATACACTCTCTGCTTTCAAGACGTGAAGACTTTGAAGATCCTCCGACTTTGAAGACTTGAAAGGACATCAGAGTTTTGAGAACTCGAAGACCAAAGACCGTCGAAGTTCGAGACGAGTCTACAACTATAGAAGATAAAGACAAAGTTACAGCCAAGGGGGAGTTTGTTGGTGCACTTGTGTCTGTACTTTGTCTGTATTCGGTCTGTATGTAAACGATGTCCTTGTCAGTCCTGTAAGTTGACAAAGTCAACCGTCCTCCTGGTTTGACTTAGTCAACAGTTGAAAGATGTACTGTGTCGAAGGATAAGAGGTCGAAGGATAATGTGGATCCTTCGACCTCATCGAAAGATATGGTTCGAATCATAGACCTCGAAAGGTAATCTTTCGAGGTCCTTGATGATCTTTCGAATACTTGGTCTTCGATAGATGATCCTTCGGACCATCTATCAGATCCTTCGATCAGACATGCTAGGCTGGGTATATATATACCCATGCAGTGTTGAGTTTTAGACAGAGATGCACACAGACAGAACACACACATCCGAGAGATATTGTTGAGAGCATTCTGTCCAGAAAACACACACACACTTTGAGAGTTTACAAGTTAGGTTTGTAAACATTGTGCTTGTAACCGAAACCTTCATTTGCATTAATACAAGTTGTGTTAATCGGTGAACCCATGTGTGCTTGTGTTCATACTTGTTTAATCCCGGTTTGCTTGCTAGCTTGGATTCCGCACTCGCTAGTGAGTTAGTATAACAAGGTTTGAGGTTCGTCATCCACCGGATAGGGACCTACACAGTCCTATGCTGAGGTATAATTGTATAAATTTTCGGTGTTTGGTTTTTTAATTAATTATATATTCTTTAATTGTTATATTAGAAATTTACTAACCCTAGATTTGTTTTCTTTGGGAGATTGGGGCGTTTCCCCATAAATATCATACATGGGAATCACCTTGTTCAACACATTATAACCAACTCAGATTTGCTCCCATGGTTAGCATCATTTTCCAAACTAGTGATAGTTTGGTTTTGAAATAAGGGATCTTTAATAACGTTGTTTTGCAGCTGGATACGCTTTATTCATGTTACGTTGCTTATATATCATTGTTGACAAACGTGTTATCCAAGTATAATATGTGTTTAACTTGATGAAAAACGCTACAAACAAAAGCACGTAAGGAGATCCATAGGCATATGCTTGTAGAAATTAGAGGATGGGCGTACTAATCCTACTCACAACAATCATATGTTAAGATTGTCGACATCTCTTAAGTTCAAAACTTATATTGCTTTGGTTTAATTTCAGAAACTCAGTCACAGTACGTACTCCAGTCTACAATCTCGGTGTCTCTGCGTTGGAATTTGACACAAAGGTATATATAGTTTTGCTTCAGTACAACATAGCATATGTTAGGGATGAGCTCGGTACCGTCCAGTACCGAAAGAACCGGTACCGAAAATCCTCAAAAGTGGGTACGGTATATTCGGTACGGTTCGGTACCGGTACGGTACCGGTATTTGAGGGTAAAAACCGGTAAATACCGGTACCGAACCGGTACCGAAAATGCTAAAAGTCGGTACCGAAAACGTACCTGGTTCGGTAAACTCGGTACCGGTACCGGGAACGAATTGCTCATCCCTAGCATATGTGAGTACTTTAGTCATATATAACCAGTGGCGGAACTAGAACATTAACTCAGGGGTATCCCAAATTTTTTTTTAACGTGCAATCATACAATATTAAAAAAACGACAATAAATAAATAAAGTCAAACAAATACCAAATAGATTTGTCATCTTCTTTTTTTCATAGCTTGAAAGCGTTCCATCACATCGCCATCTTTTACTTCATGTAAAAAATCCTTTTCGACCGCACGTCCGCACAAATCATAGCATTGTTCAAAATTCCGGGCCCATTCAATTGCGTAAATCTGTCTTGACAAGCTTCAATTTCGAAAAACATCTTTCAACGGTTGCGATTGCAACCGGTAAAAGCAAAGCTAGCTTCACTACCGATAAACTGAAGGACATGAACTATGCGGTATCCTTCAGTGGCGCGACGTTTGATCCTTCGATTTTGGGCTAACATATAACATTATAACTGGTTTGGGCTAACATATAACATTATAACTGGTTTATGCTAACATATAACATTATAACTGGGCTTTAATAACAATTGGTTGGGCTTATTATTTACAATCTTATTATTGAATGTAAGCACTTCATAACTGAGCTTTAATAACAATTGGTTTATAAACTGATTCGGGCTTATTATTTACAACTTCAATTTGGGCTTAAATTTTTTTAGGGGTGTCATCGTAGTTGTTTAGGGGTGTCCATTGTATAAAAATCGAATAATTTTTTTTTTACACTACCGGTACAAAGTTGAGCCGTAGCCACGGCTGGTTATACATCATGTCCGCCCCTGTATATAACCACCATGCTCGAAATACCATACGTATCCAATTAAGAATCTAGCAGTTGAGTAATAACTATGGCATCACATGTATATATGTTTTATCAGCACTCATGGATAGCTAGAGATGGGAAAACCATCCAAGTCTCATTTATGCATCTTTTCCATATTTAGGACTAGGAATAGCACATTGACCTTATTGATCTTTTTATTTTTTTTAATCTTTGACAGGGAGCTTATTTGGCATCGGTGACAAGATCAAGGTGCTTAACTTTGCATAAGTTTGAATCTCTATGCAGTCATAGTAATGAATTTGGTAAGTTTATCAACTTAGGTCTACTATCTTTGTCATGTTGGGTGTGGAGGTTTCGCAAAGGGCAGCCGGCCCTCGTGCAAGGGAGTCGGCCCTAATTCTAATCGGGTTAAATTAGGCGTGTTGACTAATTTATGATCTTCTTGTTCCCAAAGTTATTTGCCCTATTTTGTATTATAAATATATAGATGGTATGGCATTGTAATTTTTCATCACCTCCAAATAAAATAAAAGAACCAGTTGGAGCGTGTGGACGTAGGTCAACTTAGACCAAACCACGCTAAATCCCCTTGCTCTTTCATCTCTTGCATTGTGACTTTGGGGATGCCTAATATGTCAGCCCTTTTGCACTCCGATGATTTTAAATGATGTTTTAATTAATTTCTGTGAACATATATCACTTTGTTTTCATTGTATGAATTTTTTTTTATCTTCTTCTGTATAATGCTAAAACTTTTGTCATAGCTGTGCCTTCATGTGCTTAAATTCAAAGACGTGTTTAGCATTCATCACATGGATGCATTTTAATTTGTTTGCCCACACTTACATTTCAATTATTAATTCAGGCGGGATTTGACAGTTTTTTTTTTTTTTTTTTCGTTATAGACGAAGGGAAGGATGAGAAGAAACAGCTGCAGCACTTTTCTCTATTTCGTGGTGGCTTATATAACAGTATCAGCGCTGTTCGCTGGAATCCTTCTAATCAAGATGAGGTGCGTTATAACTGCATTTTCTTTATAATTTTCCCTTGTCCTATACTAAAAAGTACATGTTGTATACTCTAGTATAGTACAATAATTATATTTACTGAAGTTTGTTTTCAATAATTTAGTGAAGTCACATTTTTCCAAAAGCAATCGTTATGTGCACAATTGATTTTCATTAAAGAAGTTTCCTTCTCTATATAGTTATGAAACCTAAGACTTTCAATGAATATAAGAATGCTGCTTTTGGTGTAGCAAAAGCTGTTTTGGTCTTGCTATTATACGTTGTACCATTGTAAGGGGTGTGATTTAACACTTGAGTTCAACAGATTGCATATACATCCCCGAGAAGCGATGAACTTACTATCTTTGACATTGGGTATTCGCAAGAAGTTCAGGTATGTTTTTTTCCTTTCAGTTCTCATGATATGGAAATATTCATTTTTAGCAAGTCATTTACCAACCAAACATAGTATTTACAACATAAACTTCCAAAGAGAACCCTAGTAACTTCAGTTTTGTTAGAATTATATATATATTACATTAGATATTAAACTTTAGTTATGTTTACACAAAAGATCAAATAAGACGGTTTAGAAAAGGCTTTTAAGACGATTTTATGTAAAGCGACATATTTGAGATTTGGAATTAAACCTATTTTATTGGACCGTCTTATTTTGATTATGAAACCGTCATATTTGAGATTTGGATTTATGAAATCTCCATTAAACCGTCATATTACACTTGATATATTAAACCGTCATATTAAGCCTATCTTATTATATGAACCATCATATATTTCTCATTTTATTATTAAAATTTATATATTATGTAAACTAAATCTATTCAAAAGCAATTTAAAAACATTGATATGACGGATGGAAGATTGCATTAACATTTTATATATGAAATTTAAAAACAATTTGAATATGACGGTTCAAAAGCAATTTTATATATTAAATATTTAATTAACATTTTAATAAGCATCTTTAAACAAAAAATTATATCAATCCTTTTATCTTTAAACAAAAACAAAGATAATACTTTTAAAATTTAAAAAAAAAATTCTATCATGGTTTATTCTATAAGAATACAAGATTGTATTGCATTCTAGAGTTCATATTCTCATCTCAGCAAGTTCAATTCAAGCCAAATCAAGGATTGTATTGCAAGTTCTAAAGTTCATATCGTCAGCAAGTTCAAGCCAAATCAATTGAAGTTAAAGTTCATTCTTCATTAAAACCACACCTACTCAAGTTGTTCAATCCTAGTTTCCTTCAACGTGGATCGTCACACTTCAAAGGTAACACTTATGATAATACTTTTTTTAATTTATTATTTAATGAAATCACTAATTTAAAAAAAATATCAATTACAGTTTAACACTCAACTGTCAACAATATTCCTGTGCATAAAGCATAACCATCGATAATGTGAATTCCTGTGCATAAAGCATAACCATCGATAATGTGAATCAAAGGCCTCAGTCTTCCCTAAAACGCATCACTGTTTAACCATCGACTCTCAATGAAAGCACCAAACTGGAATAACCACCACACAAACAAGGATAATTGGAATGATTTTTATTAAGAACAGAGAGTTCGGGATGGGAAAGAGAATTCTAAGAAGGGGATGGGAAAGATAGACTCATGAGAGCTAACAAATTGCCTACCTCATGATCAATACATAATTACTTTAAATAGACTTGTGCAACCGAATTCTGTTAGATTGTGGCTGACATGGCAGTCATCACATAATCATCAAATTTCTTTGGCTGGACCTGAATTCTTTCACTTCTCCTTTGTTGGGCTTGATTTTGTGGGCCAAATGGACTCATGACAGGCGAATTGAAAACCAGCTTAAATCTGGCTTGATGATGTGTTGCATCTTCTAAACCTTCAGCTATACACTCCTTCCATTAGCTTATCAAATACACCGTTAATGAACTCAGATATATTTGTCGTATGGTGGATGCTATCATTAAACCTCTGCAAACAAAAAAAAACAAGATTTCATTTAACATAAACTAAAAAAATGAAAGATCTCATGTAAGCCAAAAAGACGTAAAAAAAAGTAAAAAAATGTCATATAAGTTCTCATGTAAACAAAAAAAAAAACGCAAACCTTTCGAAGCTCTCTAGCAAAAACCGCAATCTCTCCTTGCTGAGCTGATAAAGTGCCATGAAGCTCATCAAATATAGAAAGTCCTTTTGCAGCTTCTTCAGCCAATAGCTAATATAAATAAATTATATATAGTTTAAAACTTTAAATTATATAAAGAATAATATTAGAAACAAATTATATGTATTAAAATACTAAGCAACTATTTAAACTTACTTTTTCAACACAACGAGCATTAGAAGAAGATTGATCTAAAATATCCTCTAAACTTCCATTAGCACTTGCTTTGTGTAAACGTACGACATATTCCATGCCTTCAATATGAGAAATATACAAAGTCTAAAAGTATCAACACACTTACTCTTAGAGTGTAGTAAGTAATCAAACTGCTTTCATCTCCTTCAATGGCGGTCGCCTTCATGAAAAGGCCAACTTCAGCTTCTGGAATAATCCCTGCTTCCTTTTCTCTTCTCGCAAGCTCGGTTAACATTTCTGTATTTCATCGTTTATATTATAGTCATTAATCGTATATTTTTTACAAACAAACCGATGTTATATGGAGGCTAATTAAGTTACCTAAACGAGATCCAACGCCTTGGCATTTTGCCGAGAAATCAAGGGTCTCCTTAACAGTCATTTCTCTAGCATGAATATCGTTCTGACTGATGTAAGTCGCTGTCCTTCGAGGCTCAAACTCATTGAGTTTATGACCGTTGTAACTTATCTCCCCTTCAACTCTTAAGCTCGGATCGAATCTTCCCGCCAAAGCCAACAGAAGTGTTGTCTTACCAGAAGATGGTGGCCCCAACAAAAGTGTCATCCTGTATAAATATCATCTAGTTAATAACTTTGCACTACAATATCATCTAGTTAATAAGATATACACATACCTTGCTGGTCTGATAATTCCAGATATAACTTTAAGAATGTGAAGCTTAGCTTTCTTCCAGCACACAACATATGCCTTCTAAACCTAACAAAAGCATAATACAAATTTATGTTCCAAATTTCCATAAACTGAAAACCAAAACAACATTGCAGATAATTCTACTCTGCAATTGAGTAAGCAACAATTAAAACTCCAAAAACTTAAAACAATTACAACTCCAGAAGCTAAAACACAGGTCTATAAATCAATAAACCACACAATTAACCTCATAATATGAAAATACATGAACATATGATAATGAATTCCTCTTACTTTGATGCTGGTGATACGTGACACCAGCTAGGGTTTCTAATTGCTTCGCCGACGTACGGACACGAATGATGTTGTAATTCAAATCGGATACACAAAAATTGAAAATGATTTAGTTGAACATATTGAATGAAATCATTGAAAAATTGTGAAATTATTGGTGGATCTATGAACCAAATACCTGAGGTAATTGAGCGGCAGTGCAAAACGGTTTTCGTCTTTTGTGTTCTCCCGATTCACGTTGTTGCTCGCTACAAAAAACACAGGGTTTGCGTTTTGGGATGATAACAAAGACATAGAGGGGCGTGAGAAAAAGAAACGATTCATTTTGCCTGAGGAGTTGGTTAATGATAGGGTTATTCTAAAATCCCTAAAACACCCTTAAGGTCTCTTCAAATTTTAAAAAAGGTGCAAGTTTAGCCCCTTTAAAATGGCTTCTCTCAATTGTACATAATGCTTCAAAATTTATACGCGAAATAAAATTACAATCTTGTACATCTCAAATGCTATATATAGTATATAGATATAGATGTGTTATAACCTTTTAAATATAAAATAAATGTGTTATAATATAATTAACTTTTTAATTTTGATTTTTTTATTATAATACTAACTAAATAAATAAAAAGACTAAAATACTCTTTAATACAAACATAAAGGACAAAACTTGTATATTAATTTTCGTTATGCATTTCAGATGGATCGTAACTATTGGATGTATGAAATTAGGCGTACTGACCCAAGATTTGTGACCAACATGAAACTTTTTCTTAAGATTGCTCAAGAGGATCGTGTGAAAAAAGGAAACGAACTTGTTCCATGTCCTTGTATGGAATGTAAAAATTTTACCGACTTCAAAGATATACGAGACATCGAGTATCATTTGTTGAGAAATGGATTTATGTTTAATTATACTTGTTGGTCAAAACACGGGGAGTCATTTCCTAATCGTAGCACAACCTCAATAAATTTAGGCTCTAATTATAATGATGAGAACAACGCTTCGCATATTAGAGATGACAGTGATAATTTAAACGAGGTCAACGATAATTTAAATGACATGCGCAATGATTTGGAAGCTAATGCTGATGACAATGATCTAGAAAAACTACAACAATTATTTGCCGACGAAGAAAAACCGTTATATGTTGGTTGTACAAAATTTTCTAAGCTTAGCGCTGTGTTAAAACTCTTTAACTTAAAGACAAACTACAATTGGAGCGATAAGAGTTTTACATGTCTATTGGAGTTATTGCACGATATGCTACCCATAGACAACGAGCTACCCATATCTGTGTACCAAGCTAAGAAATTGATTTGTCCAATGGAATTAGAGGTGGAAAGAATACATGCATGTCCCAATGATTGTATGTTGTATAGAAATCAGTACGAGAAAGCTCATACGTGTGTTACATGCGGTGAATCGAGGTACAAACGTAAAAATGAAACTAATGATTATGACGACGATGTGACGAAAAACGGGCCTCCAGCTAAATTATTATGGTATTTCCCTATTATACCGAGATTAAAGCGTTTATTTGCTAATCCTAAAGAGTCAAAGTTGTTGCGTTGGCATTCCGAAGAGCGTAAGGATGATGGAAAGTTAAGACATGTGGCGGATTCACCTCAGTGGAGAAACTTTGATTACGATTATCCCGATTTTGGAAACGAGGTTAGAAATATACGATTTGGTCTTAGTTCAGACGGTATCAATCCTTTCGGAAACATGAGTAGTCGTCATAGTACTTGGCCGGTTCTTTTATGCATCTACAACCTTCCTCCATGGCTATGCATGAAAAGAAAATACATAATGATGTCATTGTTAATTCAGGGTCCAAAACAACCTGGTAATGACATTGATGTTTATTTGTCTCCTTTGATTGATGACCTTAAAACCCTATGGAGCTCAGGTGTAGACATGTACGATGCTTATGAAAAGACGAACTTTAAGTTACGCGCCATGATTTTTTGCACCATAAGTGATTTCCCAGCATACGCCAATTTGTCAGGATATAGCACAAAAGGTAAACTAGCTTGTCCTGTGTGTGAAAATGAAACAAGCTCTATAAGATTAAAACATTGCAAAAAAACTGTGTATATGGGACATCGACGATTTCTTCCACGAGATCACCATTATCGAAGACTCACAGAAGAATTTGATGGAAATGAGGAGCTCCAAAGGGCTAGGAAAGTTTTTGATGCATTTTCACGGGTAGAAAATATGAATACCGTTCTAGGAAAAAGATCTCGTACCGAGACCAGAGACAATTGGAAAAAGAGGTCAATTTTTTGGGATTTGCCTTATTGGAAAAGTTTGGAAGTTCGACATTGCCTAGATGTTATGCATATTGAGAAAAATGTGTGCGATAGTTTGTTGGGCCTATTGCTAAACATTCCTGGAAAAACTAAAGATGGGATTAATGTTCGTAAAGACATGGAAGAAATGGGAATACGTAAAGACCTTGCCCCTGTTGAGAGAGCTAAGAGTATTTATCTCCCACCGGCATGTTATACCATGTCACGTGAAGAAAAAAGGAAGTTTTGTCAATGTTTACACGATATTAAAGTTCCATCTAGTTATTCAGCAAATATTAAAAGGCTGGTGTCGATGAAAGAATGTAAATTGCTCGGTATGAAGTCTCATGATTGCCATGTTTTGATGACACATATGATTCCTATTGCAATTCGCGGGTTGTTACCTAAGGAAGTCCGACATACAATCACAAAACTTTGTTTGTTTTTTAACATGATTCATTCAAAGGTTATTGATCCCGAAATGTTGGATAGTTGGGAGAAGGATATTTATATTACCCTTTGTGAACTAGAGATGTACTTTCCACCGTCCTTTTTTGATATAATGGTTCATCTAGTATCTCATGTCGTAAAAGAGATAAAGTCTTGTGGTCCTGTATTCCTACGATACATGTATCCCTTTGAAAGATACATGGGTGTGTTAAAAGGTTATGTGAGAAACACTAATCGACCAGAAGGTAGCATTGTTCAAGGGTATACATCCGAAGAGGCGACTGAGTTCTGCACAGGTATTGATATCACAACATTTATAAAATAATTAAGTTTTGTTAATCATAAATGACATTGTAATACTTGATTTATTTACAGGGTATTTAGAAGGCGTTAAAAGTATTGGTGTTCCTAAATCACGTCATTCAGGTCGACTTGCAGGCGTTGGAGGAGTTGGTAAGAGATTAATCACCCCACCATCTGATGAGATAAAAATTGCTCATTTTACAGTTTTACAACACATGACATGTATTGCTCCGTATATCAATGAACACAAGAGTATACTACGGTCAACACACTTGCGCAAGTCAGATAATTGGTATACCAAACAACATAACGAGGGGTTTTGTGATTGGTTGAAGAAAAAGGTGGAGGAAATTTATGGTGAACCAAATGTTGATAAAACTGTGGAGAAATTGGGGATGGGGCCAGATTTTAGAGTAATATCTTACCAAGGGTATGATATTAACGGTTATACATTTTACACTAAAAAACAAGATGATAAAAGTGCAACGCAAAATAGCGGAGTCACACAAATAGCCTCAAGTACAAAGGGTGACAAAATGATAATCGCCAAAGAATCATATTACGGTGTCATACAAGAAATTTGGGAGTTATCGTATGATTCATTCACAATACCTTTGTTTAGATGTAAGTGGGTCAATAATCGCACAGGTGTTAAAGTTGACGAACATGGTTTTACACTTGTCGACCTTACAACGGATGGGTATAAATCAGAACCATTCATTCTCGCAACTCAAGCCACACAAGTATTTTTTGTCAAAGACCCATGCAATCCAAGATACCATATAGTATTGCAAGGTAAGCGACGTATTCTTGGTGTTGATGATGTTGACGACGAGGAAGAATACAACCAGTTTGACGAATTACCACCATTTTCTGTCGGTATTCAACAGGGTAATGACTATATCACCGTTGGCACCTCATACTTACGACGATCTGACCACGACGACGGGATATCTATAGAAAAACCAACCCAAACCAAGAAGTCAAAGGTTTGATATATATATATATATATACACACACACACACATATTCTATCTATATAAATAATTAAACTAAACTAAAGTTATAACAAAAGTTTTTTTTTTTTTTTTTTTTTACAGGGTAAACAATGATGAACACTTACGATATGAGCACAAAGAACTTACGATATGAGCACAAAGAAGAGATGTTTGTATATAAACCAGTTATATTCCATGTTTTTAGTCTACAACTATGTTTTTCTTTGATGAATTTATGAACTTATAATATTATTTTCATACTTACGTATTTACTTAAATTTTCGTACTTATGCATTTACTTAAATTTTCATACTTATGTATTTACTTAATACATTGTTTTTATAATAAGCCTTTTAGAATGATGCACTATTTTTTTTGGGTAAAATACACCTAAAAGCTATTCGAAACAACTATAGTTAATATTCATCGGATAAAAATGAACATTTTGCTATAGTGAAGTATTAGTTTGTAACTTTTAGTTATGAAAAATATTCACTTAAAAAAGAAAATGGGTCTTAACCAATTACGTGTCAAAAACCATGTTCCATACCTATTGTTCATAATTTTATTCCAAAGTTAATAATCATATTCCATACCTAATGTTCATCATTTTATCTAAAGAATGGTAATTTGGAGGGAAGAAAACAAAAACCCTCAAAAGTTGCAAATCCCGCCCAATTTCTTATTCCCCAAATCAAAACCCCCAAAATCCTCCATCTTCCCACCATTACTTCATTCGCATCCCCCCCCCCCCCCATTGTTTCTCGATCTGGTTATCAGGTAAGATCTTCATACTTTTCTTAATACCTAGGGTTTATTGTTGTTCGTGTCACAATGTGTGTGATTTGCGTTGCTGTTTAACAAACGAGGGTTTACTGGCACCACTGATCATGTATTCATAAAGTCTTGAAGTGGACAAACTATTCATTATTAAAACAATGAAACTTAGTGTGATTCTCAAACTTAGTGGACAAACGAGGGTTTACTGGCACCCTTTCTTTCAGTTTTATTTTGGGTATTACACAATATAATTTTCAATCAAAATATTCATTATTAAAACAATGAAACTTAGTGTGATTCTCAAATTGCTTTTTAAGAAAGCAGATCCTCAACTTCCTAAGTTATCAATTTCTATAATAAGGCACGAGTTTGTTTTTTCACAACCAATCTATTATATTACTTGCAGACAAAAGATCTTTTGACTTTTTGCCATCTTGGTTTCGATACATGTACAAAACTACTTAAATTAGTGATTTCATTAAATAATAAATTAAAAAAAGTATTATCATAAGTGTTACCTTGAAGTGTGAAGTGGTCAATTGGTCCATTGATGTCATCTCTAAAGTAGACTGTTAGACCGTGGGGTTTGGTGGGGCGTGGGTTGGGGGCATGGTGCGACACGTGGACTATGGGGCACCCAAGATCAAAAGCCAATTTCAAAGGGGTATGGTGGGGCGTGGGTGGGGGCATGGTGCGACACGTGGACTATGGGGCACCCAAAACCAAAAGTCAATTTCAAAGGGGTATGGTGGGGCGTGGGTTGGGCGGCGTGAAAAAAAAAGTCAATTTCAAAGGGCTAATGCTCTTGCCAGTGAGGTTCCGCCATGTCATGTGGGTAGCCCTGCCCAATGCCCGGGCTGAAACCCCCGCCCAAACCCATGCCCACCCGGGGTGGTTACGTGGGCGTTTGTACCAAACCCAACCCCCGCCCCAACCCCCGCCCCATACCCCATAGTCTTAGACAAGTCTTTAAGCATAAAGTCTTTACAACTCTTTTCCTTAACCTTGAATAACTGTTTTTAAAACGAACTGATCTACCCTTGAAAAATCATCAAAGATCAAACCCCTTTCTTTCAGTTTATCAGTGCCACACACTCAAAATTTATACTTTAGTGCATTATTTGAAAGTTGAAAGCCAATATACCAAATGTCACGAGCTAGAAAAATACACATAGTCAAGTTACTACTTAGTGGCCATAAAAAAGCCTTATATATCATAATTATTGGGCAGAAACAGTACCACATAGAAAAACAGCTGCAGACATATTTAAGATGAGAGAGCTTATTCCCATAACAAAAGTTTCTGATATGTTAATTATATTCTGTAGCCCATTGTGCCAGGTTTGATAGCGCAACAGAATCCCATAGTTACTAGTTAGATTGTTAAAGTGTTAAGCCATGGTTTAAAAAACGGCCGAGGCATCCGTACTGAGGCGCGCCTCGAGGCGGAACAGAGGAAAAACATATATGAGGCGGCGCCTCAGGGTCAGATACTATACGTACGCCTCAGTGGGGTGAGCGCACGATTCGTGTCGAGGCGGAACTATTTTTAGTCTACATGTAGGCGGTAAACTTATTGGCGGCAATAATAAACTAGCGCGACTTTTTGTTGTTTCTTAAATAGCTTTATAGGGTTAATCTTGAAATCGTGATCCCAAATACACAAAAACCCATCTGCAATCTTGAAATCGTGATCCCATCTTCAATCTTGAAATCGTGATTCTTCTTCAATCTTCAACACAGGTAAGTTTTCTTTAATGCTTTGTTTAATCTTGAACTATTTTGTTTCTTAATAATTGATGATGATTGTTAATTGATTCTGTTATCGCTGATTTTAATGATACTTGCTGCTGTTATTTGATCCTGTTATGGCCGGTTTTGATGATTGTTAATTGATGATTATTGTTAATTCATTCTCAATGCTTTGTTTAATCGATCATGAATAAATATTGCTACTGTTAATGTTTTTTTTTTCTGCTGTAAATGTTATGGCTGCTGTTAATGTTTTTTTCGTGCTATTAATGTTTGTTTTTTCTGCTGTTAATGTTATGGCTGCTGTTAATGATTAAGTTATGGCTGCTGTTTATGTTTTAAACTACTGAATCTAATGAAATTGATGGGAAAACTCCTTTTTTGATGTTAAGTATTTAATTTTTTATAATGTATATAATTTTATATTTATATATTAATACCGCCTCGACCTTACGCCTTGTTTCGCCTCGATACTTACGCCTCGTGAGGCGAAGGGAAAACGCCTCGAAACTTGTTTCCGTTTTTTTAAACCTTGGTGTTAAGAGAGCTAGAACTACTCTTTGAAACACGATCTTGACCCCCAGCAGTTCCATTACATAATGAAATAGTGTTCCACTTGTAGTGTAACTGTTAGGAGTCAATATGGTGCTTCAAAGAGTGGTTCCAACTTCCAGCTTTCTAACAGTCTAATTATTGAATTTTGTAATGGTATCAAAATTGGCCTAATGAACTACAGAATATAAACTATAGTCAACATATTAGAATTGCATACAAACTCCGGAATGTCGCGTAGTTGAAACTAGACCTCTACTTGTCTCTTTGCTACACGCAACACTTCACTTTCCATATTATGTTTTTTTTAGAAATCAAGTTAAAAAATGTCGGAAAAGAAAAAGAGGGGAGTTTCTAAATGCAAAAAGAAGCTTTCAAATCCGGATCAATCTAAAGTTGATTTCAATGAGAAGGGTATAGCGATCGGTAAGAATGCAGGGAACTTTATGTCTTGGATTGGTGTCGAATGTAAACGAAAGATCCCGTACGATAAACGTGCCAGAAAAGTAAACCCTAAAAAATACGAAGATATTTGGGAATACGCTAAGGTATTGTTTCTTCCTTTTTCTTTTAGCTAATGGGATTCCCATGATGGTTCTTGCTAATGTTTTTAATGGATTTATTAACACTACCGGGCTTATAGCCATTAATTGCTTGCTGGACTCACTATGATGGTTCTTGCTAATGTTTGATTGTTAATTTTAATATGTAGCAAATTTGGGATATTCCTAACGACCTCGGGAAAAAAAAAACTTTAGAAAAGGGGAAGAAGATAATGAGGCAGTTTCGTTACGAACTTAGAAAAAAATATATTTATAAAGAAGAATCTTCCAATAAAGAGAAAGGCGAAACTCCCTTTGAAGATTACGATTATCTAGACGGGGAACCATGGAAGTCTTTCGTTGCAAGTGTTGATACCGAAGAGTGGAAGGTAATTTGTGATTTATTTATTTATTTGTTATTATTATTATTATTATTATTATTATTATTATTATTATTATTATTATTATTATTCTTACTAACACTTATTATAATATTTTTTGAAGAAAATAAGTGAAAAAGCAAAGAAGAGCGTAAAAGAAAACATTAACCCCGCGTGTGTAGGGAGATGTGGTTTTGTTGGACTGGAGCCCCACATTGAAAGTAGATGGAATCAACTTGTTTCAAGCTATCCACATTTAGATGCTATTGAACATCCTAGCTCTATAAGGAATACAGTAAGTAAAGCACGTCTTAATCCGGTCACAAAGCTATATGAACTTAGAGAAAACCTTATATCAAATGGTGATTTGACAGGATTACTTGAATTATTGGTAAGTATTTATATAATTATTGTATAAATTTATAGTGATTAAAATTTTAACCGTCACATTTTTTGAACAGGATAAAAAAGAAAAACAAAAACAACCGAAGGATGATGGATCTTATTCCACAAAGAAAAACAAGAGCGAGGCTGTAGAGACAACGCCTGGGGAGATCCTTGGTAGTCCTGGCATGGGCCTTGCAGCCGGTAGTTCGTCAGAAATCTTGGTAATATAACATCAAAGTTTGTTTATTTATTTATTTTAGATATATATATATACTAAAAGATATCTTTTACAGTCTATTAAAAAATGTGAACTTCTGCATCTTGACGACCAAGGTGCTCTTAAGGTTGTAGCAATTGGCCGTGTTCATCCTACAGATGATAGGGTTGTACATGGATGCCCAATAATAGATGGTTTCGTCAAAGTTCAAATAGATAGAGTTGTAGAAGGTTGCGGATCAACTCGTCTTTTGCCAGAGTCATGTATTTATGGGGAAATAGAACTTTTGAAAGATGCGAAAGGAAGTTTTATTCAATGGCCCGTTAAATTAATAAAGGTATATGTTATATGAATAATATTTGTATATTGATTTCGTTATTGGTATACTAATACTTTTTACAACGTACAGATTTTGAACAAAGACTCTTCTCAAACTGTAGAACCATGTCACCATTTTATGAGTACACCTTATAGGCCACAGGTTGTGTTTAATATATATTATTATTTTTTAATTACTTGATATTAAAAAATTTTGCTTTGCCATTGTAGTTTGAGGCAACTCCTGCTGACCAACAACAAGCGATTCCAAATGAAAGAAACGAGTATCAAATATACTCTTATGCACTACAAGATGATGAGACTTTTAATCAATTGGTAATCACATTATTTATATATATACATATGTGGTTTGTGTTTCTATATATATTTGTTTACTAATAACATTGTTACTGATTGATGTATTTCATTGATAAACAGTTTTCTGAGAATACAACAGCCGAGCATGTTTCTTTTCGTAAACCTACTGAGCCTGTCCATGCTTATCAACATACCAAGCCCGTTATTGCTAATCAACCTACGAAGATCGTTCATGGTAATCAATCTACCGAGCCCATTCGTGATTGTCAGCATACTAAACCGATTGTTGCTGCTTCTAAACCTTCAATAGAAAAAATAAAAGTATCAAAAGAAAAAATAAAAGTATTAGAACTTTTAGAAATGGCGAGATCCAGGCCTCAAAACATATATAGATTAGCACAAAAAGTGGCACTTCATTCTGAAAAAGCCTTGTTTACGGTTTTTACTTCGCCAACTGGGATGTATGAGGAACGTGTTCAAGAGACGGTTGAATTTGAGGCGGTTATACAGTTATGTGTCAACGGTTGGGCGGATGTTTGCTTTGTGCATTGGTTCACAATGTATGTTCCGCTAATTTTTATTTAAATATTTATGGTAGTATTTTTTAAATATAATCGAGGGTTACTAATCTTATCACATTTCTTTCTACTTTTATGTCAGGTATTTATATGCAGCTGGGGAACGGGAGGGTTTAAATAATACTGCATATTTTCATCCCCGTTATATTGAAGGTGAACTTGTCTCAGATGATGGTGACTTTGTGATTGACCATATCAAAAAGGTCATCTCCTTTCATAAGGACAAACAATGGTTTATTGCACCGTACATAGCCGGGTATTCAATTTGTTTCATATCAAGATCATTTATATTAAAGCTTCAACCTTCTTTTAGTTATTTTAGAATATTGTTTTTGTTTTTATTATTAAGTGTTTCTTAAATTAGACCATTTTACGCAGGAAACACTGGGTACTAATTATACTTCAACATCACCCGGTATATAAAACTTGGAAGGGTTACATATTTGATTCACGTAAAGGTAAAGATGATGATGATTTGTCATGTTACGAGATTACAACATTATTCGAACAGGCCATAGAAGAAAATATGACGTGGGCTAAGGTTAAAGTAAGTTCTTATTCATTTTCTATAGCTTGTTTATTTTTAGATTTTAGTTAACTAATTGTAAGCTCAATTAACTATTTAGTGTCGTCTACAACCTAATGGATGGGAGTGCGGTTATTGTGTTATGTTGGCTATGTATGATTTTGTGATTCGTAACAGAGAACATATGGTAAGTATATTTATACATTCCTATTTATATACGTTTAACAACAATGTGTATTAAACTATAACCTAACTTTTATCTATCTTTATGTTTTAGCTGGCAAATAAAACTAAAATGGTTCGTCAAGGTGAAATTGATGAATTTGTAGAGCGTACTTTAAAGGTGTTTATATCATCTTTTGGTGATGTTGAGGATGAGAAGGATCAATGAAGGTAAGTGTATTAGTATGTGAATCTATTCATAGTATTTTTTTTTCCAGTTTTTCTACATTTTTATAAATATTTGTTTAGGACACTTTAGTGAGCCTCGGAACATAGTCTTTTGATTCATTATATTGAGAATTAATTGCAAAGATGGTTAAGTCACTTTGACCCGTTCGTCTATTTGACCCCAAGGGCGTAGGCACACATATATTATTAGGGTTTCTTAGGAGCAACACATGGCTTTGTATTAATGTTGACTATAGTTGGCATGACTTATGCATTAAAATTTTCTAGATTTTGGGATTGTGTTTTATTTTTATCATAAATGTTAGCTAATAGACATTTTATTTGTTTTGATCAGTGGCAAAGGAATTCTGGTTAGCTGGTCTTACTTAGAGCTTGTGGTGGATGAAGGAAGTTGCACAAAGTCAAAGGTTTTTGAAGTGTTTTTTACATAGGTGTAAAACTGAATGATTCGATGTCTTTTTTATGTTTTTTCTTTGTTAAATTGAATGCTTTAGACTAATGGGTCAAGATGGATTCTTTAGCTATTTATAAAACGGTTCATTGTTTGGTATATCCTTTTCATATATTTGTTTGTAAATCTCATGAATCAACATGAATTGGGTGAAATATATGGATGCACCACCTAACCAACCGGCTATTAGCTCCACCACAAACCGTCTTATTAGGCTTTAATATATTGCTTTATAAATATGACGGTCAATACACCGAAACCGTCTTATTAACACACCACAAACCGTCTTATTAGGTTTTAATATGACCCTTTATATATATTAAATATGACGGTTAACAAACACAAACGTCATATTAGGCTTTAATATGGAACCTTAAAACATATCAAATATGACGGTCTATTGAAACGTCTTAAAAGGTTTTAATACCAAAATATGACGGTAATGACCAAAAATGACGGTGTCTTTTAAGACGATTAATATACCGTCATATTTGATTGAAAAACTGTCATATTAGATGTCTCTTTTTGTACTAGTGAGTCATGATTCGGATATGTATGTATGTATAACTTATAATTAGGATGATCTCTTATTAGATTAGATAATAAGCGGTTTTAGGATGATAAGCGGGTTAGGTAATCAAGTTAAACTGCAATGGCAGTTACCCGCCCAAATTAACCGCCATTTATGTACGTTTAAATATTGCCGGGAACCATTATTCCGGTTATCAAGACATTTTCGATTACTGAATTTGTCCTTTCATTTCGCTTTGGTTTCCCTGCATACTGTTGCATTCGATTCCTTGAATCACTAGGAAACATCACAATGCCTGCATATCATTCTTCCGCTGCAAATGTTATGGGTGATGTTTCGGATTTCCAACATAGTGGTATCAGAGCCACTTCAAGGAATCAATCTGAAATCGAACCAAATTCTACCACTCTTCCCTGTCAACATTGCACTGATGAACAAGACGAAAGGAACAGGAGAAACACTCGCATAAGGTTATGCTATTATTGTCACTTACCGGGTCATCAAATCTACAATTGTAAAGCCAAAGAAAACGATGAAGTAACACAACTGTTAAGGCAAGCGATCAACGCCGGAATTAAACGAAAAGAAGAAGACGTACACTGCCGGAATGAAATGATTGTCACTGGTACCGACGGTGGACAATGGGCAGAAATATGGTACGTTAATCCATCGTTTAATCATCATTTCTCAGGCAATATTAATGTTTTCAAAAGGGTAAAGCATATGATGGGAGTAGAAACAAAATCCGGTATGAACAATTTTCTGTTCATAAGAGGGGTTGGGTCGGTAGAAATGAAAACTGGAAATGAAACTTTAAATATCCAAAGCGTTTTTTATTCACCAGAGATTGATCGGAATGTCCTTAGTCTCGATCAATTAACGTTACAAGGATATACGGTCAAGAAATCTGGTGATAAATGCAAGATATATCCAATGTTTTCAACACCGACTGTAAATTCAAGAAATGAAACCAATGGATTAACAAAAGAAGAGGAATTGGGCTTATATGAAAAACGGAGACTACTAGATCTGAAAGGTGTGGATGATGAATTTAAAGAATCATATCTGAATTCTTATTTCGAAACTTTAAATGTTTCGAATGAAGATGATAACGACTGGACTAGATTGATTCTAAAATCATTAAAATTCCGAGAATTTGCTGATTGTAAGGCTTTGATTGACATGCTCGATGACCGAGAGTATGTTTTCAAATACAAAGTTGAACTTCAAAACAAATTTGAAGAAATGGTTCAGTGGTTTCTGAATGGTTATATGGGAATCAACTCAAGACCAGTTCCACCCTATTCTACCGATTAAAAGAAAATAGACTTGTTAAGTCTATACATTTTGGTAGCAAGTGAAGGAGGATACCGGGAAGTTACAACCGAGAATACATGGCCGATCGTTGCAAAGGATCTGGGATTTGAATATGAAGATGGTGATTATATAAGACTGATATATGCAATGTATCTTGATGTTTTAGAATATTATTATAAATTCAAAACAGTTCAAGACGGGGTGCATGAGAAGGAAATGATCAATGAGAATGCTGGATCAAAGCAAGGCTTTCATCGGAGGACTGGAAGTGCAGAGAACGTTCAAGAAAGCACTACAAGAAGTGATCAGAATGACATCGGACCCTCTCAAAGCTGTTTCAGAAGGACCGGAAGTGCAGGAGACGTCCGGGAAGGCAACACAAGAAATGATCAAGCCAACACTAGTTCAATGCATTATGCATTGTTTAGTGAAAATGGATGGACAGACAGTTGGAACATGCACAAGAGGAGGAGGAAATTCAATTTCAGTCACATAAAGAAGGTAATGGATGATGCCAACAAGAGCGTGATGCAGCAAGGTTCAAACATAACCAAAGTTTAAGGGGGTTATGTTAGAATTATATATATATTACATTAGATATTAAACTTTAGTTATGTTTATTTAGTCATGATTCGGATATGTATGTATGTATAACTTATAATTAGGATGATCTCTTATTAGATTAGATAATAAGCGGTTTTAGGATGATAAGCGGGTTAGGTAATCAAGTTAAACTGCAATGGCAGTTACCCGCCCAAATTAACCGCCATTTATGTACGTTTAAATATTGCCGGGAACCATTATTCCGGTTATCAAGACATTTTCGATTACTGAATTTGTCCTTTCATTTCGCTTTGGTTTCCCTGCATACTGTTGCATTCGATTCCTTGGATCACTAGGAAACATCACAATGCCTGCATATCATTCTTCCGCTGCAAATGTTATGGGTGATGTTTCGGATTTCCAACAAGTTTGTCCTGTTTATAAATCTGAAGGTACTAAGTAAGAGGCCTCCTGCAAGTGTTTTTGTGTCCAAAGGCTTATCTGATATAGCCTTTCTAAATGATGGGACAAGGTTCGAATAAAACTCCTTGATATTTATTAATAACTAAAAACTTAGTAAGCACTGCATGCTTTTTTAATATTTTTGTCACAGTTTTATTAATTGAATTGACACGTGTACCTGTCATGATACGTTGAATAGGGTACTTGCTTCTGACATAAGTGGAGCAATAAGTATGTGGGACAGAAGAGCGAGTGTTCATCCACAAAGGGTGCTCACAACTAAGAAGATAACCGGCCTTACTAGCATCCAGTCACTTGGAGATCAAGTATAAAAAATTACATACTTAATATACATTACAACAAATATGTGTTACATATTCATTTTTGTGGAATATTAGCTTTCTCCAATTGTATCTATAACACTAATTACCTCATATTTATCTATCAGTGTGTATATGGTGGTAGTGAGAGTGGGTTTATATATATATGGGATCTACGTAGACTACGCGGTGGAAGATCATCAACTGTTTTTCAAAGTGACAAGGAGGTTGTTTATCTTTTCTGCTTTTATAAGTTTCACATAAGTTGAAATAAATTCTTGGTTGATAATAAACGTCTTCCCTGGCAGGTACACTCTTCTCCTCTAACATCAGTTATTATTACACCTTTTTCTTATTTTATTTCAAATCTGCTTTAATTAATTGGGTTTATATTCTTTTGATTCATGTATGTTGTATGGTGCAGGAACAATCAAGAACTTATATCCGACGAAAGGGAATACAGTCAATCAACATTAATTCAACCTGTCCATATCAGCTGGGATTCCATCTTAATGATGGTTGGTAAGTTAGTTAAGAAATAAATTCATTTGTCGTTTAAATACCTTTGATGTCTTTATCAATGTGTTTCTTTTGTATATTTTTTTTCTTTTGTGTTTTAAAGTGACCTTGTTGCTATATGAATTTTAGGTCTGGTGTTTTGGATATGCATAATTACCGAGTGTCACATATCCATTGCCCTCCCCTTCCTCCTTGGATGTTAGTCTTTCTAAGTTTTTCTATGTTCTTTACATGTTCTTTTTCGTTATATATTTTCATAATTCAAAGTTCGTAATATCTAGCATGTTTGTTTATCAAATTAGGAAATCATGTATGTTGTATGGTGCCGGATTCCCTCTATCCCCCCCAAGGAAACCCGCATGGCTTCCTGAACATTCAGTAAGACATTTATTTTTACCTATTTAGCTCCATGACACCACTGCTAAATTCCCAGCATCAAATTCAATAATTGCGCTATGTGTTTATTATTTAATTGGTTACTGAAAAGAAGCATGTATGTTTGAGTTAGTACATACCTATGTGCAGATCTATGCAGTTGCGTCAACTTCTAGCAATGGACTCCACCTTTTAGATTTTTATCCACACAGCAGCTCCCCATGCCATGTAGATTATGAGTAAGAAACGTCCCACCTTTTCTTTTCCCATCAAAGCTAAACTTTGATCTTATTTTTAACTGCCATTATTCCTGTAGTGATTCAAAGAGTCATCGGGAGACTGTCAAGCATAAGCAAAGCGTTTTTGTGCCGCTATCTAAACGTGTTACGTCTTGTGCCATTCATCCGCTTAATGGCACCATTGTTGCTGGAACCATGGTGGGTATACGGACAATCATACATACATACATACATACTGCACTCTTTTATATTGTTTTCCATTTTTAATGAATGCGTTGTTAAGGCTAATGTAACAATTAATGATGTTTTTTGAATAGAATGCATCTTTATTAACGATTTCCCAAAAGCACCTTTGCAAGAAAGGAGATGGTGAAGATGAGCAATCATGAAAGAGGATAGACCCTGGAACTACAAATCATAATACAGAGGCCAATGAGATACTTGTAATACAAGCATACAGCTATATCCATATAAAATACATGATATGATGTTTGTAATACAAGCAAGCCACTACATCCATATACAATACATGATATGATGTGCAGGGAGTAGAGGTGTTGTTGAGGGTGGAATATATGTTGTGGGGTATTACAATGTAAAAAAATTCACATTAAGGAAAATGTTTTTGATTGAATCTCTCTCTACCATATGGAATATAATGATTCTTTTTATTTTATCATGTGTGCCTTGTATGTGACAATATTTAACATAGCTATTTAATAGTCGTCATATTTGAAATTTAATGATTATTTACTACAAAACATTTAGGAATCGATAGAAGGGAAAGTAAGTGTGATGAATATCATATAGTTGTCAATTGGTAATAGTTGAAGGGCTCAGTTGTAGCTTTGTGATCAACAAATAACTAACTTGTAGTTGGTCCTAAATATGCTATTCTCTCAATTGTACTTTATATCAGATATGGAATGAGAAGCACCTAACTTTGAATTGAATCTATCTATTCTATCTGAATTCTTTCTGAACTTTGTCCTCCAACATTGCTATAAGTGCTGACGGTCGACGGACTCCATTGTTATAAGATTTCTTACCTCAACCTCATAATATCAACATCATTATCTTTTGTTATGAATTTCTCAACTTCAACTTCACCACTTCACGAATAAAATGAAGTCTACATTAATATGCTTTGTTCATTCACGGAACATTTTATTTTTATACAATTGAACTGCCCCTGGTTATCACACCTAACCACATCATCTTTAAACTTCGTCCCCAATTCCTGCCCAAATGATCTTTGTCTAGGTGATTGTTTCAACCCATACAATGATCTTTTCAATAAACAGACCATATCTTCCTTTCCTGGTTCTTCAAATCCCAAAGGTTGGCTCATGTATTTCTCTTCTAGATTACCAGGCAGAAAAACTGTTTTAACATCCAATTGTTCTAGCTCTAAATCAATGACTGCAGTAAGAGCTAGCATTATTTTGATTGAAGACTGTTTAACAACAGGGGAAATATCTCACTATAGTCTACACCTAATCTTTGTGTAAACCCTTTAGCTACTAATCTGGCTTTGAATCTTGGGCCTTCAACTTCTGGAATTCCTTCAACTCCATTTATATGGTATAACTTTCTGCCCCATAGGTTCTCAGTCAATACCCAAGTTTGATTATCATGTAGTGACATGATCTCATCTTTGATAACTTCCTTCCACTTCTCTTTTTCTTTTGAAGTAATTGCTTTTTTGAAAGATAAAGGTTCATTAGAATCTTCCATTTCAACTGCCATAAACACATAAGCTGAAATATCCTCCTGATGGATTGGTAAAATTCCTTAGCTTAATGGTTTTAATTTTGGTTAATTACACGAAGTTACTTTCTAGAATACACTACTTTGATATGGTTTGTGTTTTGCAGGCATTGACGGGTTTAAGGTGCATTTTGGAGAATTACTGAAGCTTTGGGCGGATGCTAGAGAGAACATAATTGAAGAAAATGCAAAAAGAGGCAAAACTGAGCTGAACTCTGCGCCAGAAACAGTCCAAACTTCATTTTGGCTTATCCTGAGCTAGAAAATGAGTTTCGGGGCTTATAATATATGCATTTGGGGTAGCTCGACGAGACGAATCAAAATATAAGGTTTTGAAAGGCAAGAAATTGTCGCATTATCTACTGCACACTGGCTGATTGGTAAAAACGAGATTTTTTTAGAGAAAAAGTCAGTTTTGGAAAAGGGGGAGTTACACTTTGTTATTCCTTCAACTTCCATTCATTGGAAAAAAAAAAAAAAAAACACTTCATCTTCATCCATTCTCCACCATCCAAACCCTAACCCCTAACCCTCAACTCTCCTTCAAGACTCAAGATTATGGTTCGGTGCTCGTATTCATCCTCCGGTGATCGTGCCTCTTCGACCATGAACGACCATGAACGGTTAGTCACTTCGGTTTCACCCCGGTATATATTGTTGTAAGAATTTCTAGGGTTTATGAATTTGTATTTTCATGTGATTTTGTGACAAATTGTTTAGTATTTGAAACCTTTGATAATTGTCGTGCATTTGAATTGAATTTGTGAATTGTCGAATGATTATAAAAATTGACTTTGCGAAATGAATTTGTGCACTTATGCCTTATCGTAGGTTAGGATTTACATGTCCGAGGTAACGAAGTGTATTACGGTCCGTTGTCTATGACGTCGATAACAATTGGCACCTAAGCTACGTGATAGTAATCCGTTAATCACTATATGCAATTGAATCAAGTTAAAACACGTAGGAACCCTAGGTCTTGAAATAATCGAACCGGGTGTGGAACTTGTCTCTAATTTCTTGTTTTAATCATTTAGTAATTTAGTTGCAATTTTAGTTAATCACAAGTGTTTTAGATAATACCAATTGTCGGGTCACTCCGATTTATTTTCCAACCTAATAAACTTAAAAAAAAATTAGCAATCTTCATAATCACATTGTACATTTTTGTAAATAGTCTAACTAGTCGAACAGGTCGTGCAATACTGACCACAAGCTCTTCGTGGATTCGATACCCGACTTACCCTAGCTACCTAGGTTTAATTGGGTTTTTGACTGATCGGGACGACACGGTCACTTCAAAATGGCGCCGCTACCGGGGAGCTAGTGCGCTTAGTATTGGATTATTCGTTTGATTTGTTTATATTGGGTAGTTTTAAATCTTAAAAAAAATTAATTTTAGTTTTAGTATGCTTTCTTTTTTTTTTCTATTTGATTTTACTTTGGGTAGTCGACTTTTGTCTGTACAGGTATATGTTTTGCAAGCACCTTATTTCACCATGAATTGGGTAGATGATGACCCATGTATATGTTGTGGGAGCAACTGTCACTGGGTTGAGGATTGTCCGATGTTTGAAGTTAAATACGGAAATCGTGGGAGGTATTGCTCTGAATATAGGCGAGAAAAAGGATATGTGAGGGTTTGCTATGATGATGACGGGATACCCTTCTATTATCCCAACTTTGAACCACCTCCACCACCAGAGCAAGAAAGCGAAGCTTACCAGTCATGCGCTTGTTGTGGAAAAGTTCGCATACATGAAGATTGCCCAGTGTTTTGGAAAGATCCAGTGTTTTGGAAAGGAAAAATAAAGTCCGGTAACAAGCCACCTTCATATCAGGGATACCATCAGTCAAATGTCAACAACAATTATGAGCCAAAGTGGGATTATGATAGTTATGAACCCGAGATGCCACGTTTCCCAAGTTACCAGGAGGAGTATGACGACTATTATTATGAATACCCTCAGCCAGCATACGAGGAGCCTCAAGATTCAGTAAACTCTAAGTTTGATGCAATCATGGACTTGATGGTGGAAATTATAAGAATTATTCAAGATGTCCTCTCTCATTCCTTTACGTATCAATATATAGTTAGAATAACCAAGTCTCCTAATTTAGAGGAGATCATTGTTTTGGTCAAAACTTACCGAAGCAATTAAGTGATCAAATTAGTTAAGTGAGGTAGTGTGCTGAAAAGTGAGTTGAAAATATGCTGTTTATGTCGTTTGGGAAAAACAGTGTTCAGGATATGGCTCAGGATATTGAGCTATATCTATGATCAAACGATGAGCAAAAAGTAAAGGGGTTGACACGAGATGTACGAGGAAAGCCCTTGATCAAACTAGATCGCCGGCATAAAACCTCGGGAGCTGACAATCGCAACTGCCTAGTTCTTCTTATTACTTCAAACTTCAGGATACAGTGCAGGATATTGACCAGATCGCTAAGTGTTACAATGATTCGTGTAAGTTGCGAGAGAACAAGTGTGTAAGTGTAGCTGTGATGTCCTATTTGATCCGGTATACCCACCTATTTATAGTAATCAAATACAAACTGAAATTCCTACAAATATGGGATGCTTCCGAATATTCCATTGTTAACGTTGTAGTCCGGGTAATGCGGCTTCAACGTCTTCATTTGAACGACTTGGACCGAGTCTCTTGGAGAAGAGTCTTTGTGAACGTTGGGCACCTGCACGCGTATTCCTGCACTCAACACGTTAGTAATCCTGAGGATACTATTCAGGATATTATAGACATCCTGAATGAGTATCTCGGATACAAGCAGATATCATTTATTCAAGATATAACCCAAGATATTTCCCAGGATATGAGGAGCTCAGAATTTTACCCATAACAATTGTCCCCAAAAATGTTGCCGTTAAGGATCCTGAGTCCTAACGGTTACATTTTTTCACAATAACCGAGGCAATTAAGAGATAGGACTTGATGTGACCACTTGCAACCGTTCAGCCTATTTCTACTCATTACTCCCCTATATCTTCTCTCGTTCACCCCATTTAATCTTTATCAAGAAGAAAAAGGTAAAACCCTTCTCTCTCTCTCTCCTTACTTCTTTCCTTTATACTATTCCGGTAAAGATATGGCGAGACAGACAAGGTCAAGCTCCGGCGACTCCGCTCCCTCGTTTATTCACCAAAATATTCTCCAGGATCTGGAGAAGGAAATATGCACCTTTGACAGCGCACATCTGTCGGCCCTTAAAACCTCCGACATCTTCCCGGAAGGGACAGTGTTCCGGCCATTTGATCGGGAAATCATATCAGACATGGTCTCTGACGAATGGATATGCTTCAACGCTTTTCCTTTTACCTTGGGGTTACAGTTTCCATTTGCCGATTTCATCACCGAGTTCTTCGATACCACAAAAATCTGTTTCAGTCAAACAATGCCAATGCTATGGCGGGTCCTGCTCGTTCTTGATCAAATCAAGAACAACCATATTCCTGACCTTTCCGTTCATGACCTCCCCTTAGCATATAGGCTTAGATGCCATGGTTCCTGCCGTTTTTTGTTCTACTCTACCTCCAGCGACCCACCCACTGGTACTTCGTGCCACCAGGAATGAGGAGGAATGGAAGTCCAAGTTTTTCTTTGTAAAAAGAGACTCAATCCCTGGTGGAACAGAATATCCAGTGCAGTGGTTGAGAAAGGGTAGGATTTAGGGCTTTAGGATGATCCTGTTTTGTATCTTGCTTCATATCCTGAACTGATCAACTTTCTTTTTACTGTTTTATTTGCAGCCGATTTTAGGAAGCTAGCACCCCCTCTTGCAGATTCTCAGAAAAGGATTGACGCTATCAGACTCCTTCCCGAAGCTGAAAGAAGTTTTAACCCGTCTCCACCAACTCCAAGCCCTCTTTCCAGTGTTAACATTTCTGGTAAGGATCCTGCTAAATATCCTGCATATATATTCTTATTTGAAATATCTTAGGAAAGAATTTTTACTCCCTGTTGTGCAGACTCCAGCAAAGTTCCGATCCTCCTTGACCTTGACGAGCTTGACAGTTATCCTACTCCTGTCATGGTCAAGAAAGAGACACCTGCTGCTACCAGCTCCAAGCCACTGCCGGCCCCCAAGGCTAACCCTAGGACCCGTGCTTCCACAGCAAAGAAGAGGAAGGGCTCTCAAAACAGTGCCCCAGGCTCCGAGGGATTCTCCTATGATGAACTCAGCTTTTCCAACTCCTTAGAGCCCATGACATCCTTCCTCAACAAGGTAGTATCCTGCTACATATCCTGCATATATATCCTGAAAGGATATCCTGATTAAGAGTAAACTGCCATTTTGGTCCCTGTGGTTTGGCTATTTTTGCCATTTTAGTCCAAATCTCAAACTTTTTACATCTGGGTCCCTATGGTTTCACTTTTATTGGCACTTTAGTCCAAAATCCAAAAAACCCATATTTTGATTGTTCAATGCTGATTATTTTGTCCTTTTGTGCAGGGGTATAATCGTCCATGTTAATTTATTATAACATTTAACTCATTAAGCATTAGTTTATATACATATATATATATATATATATATATATATATATATATATATATATATATATATAAACCCCTCTCTCTCTCTTCTCTCAACACCCCTCTGCACACACTCTCTCTCAAAACACCCTCTGTCTCTCTCTCTCTACCACCACCGTCACCTCCTCCCCCTTCTATTTTACCCTTTTTCCCATTCCGCATTCCCAAACGTGTGAAGTGGTCTTCTCACCCAACTCCCCCCACAACCAACAATGGTGAAAGCAGCATCCTCGAAGAAGCAAAAACCAGCCAAAAAACCAGAAACCACCACCACCAAGAAAAAAATCACAAAAACAACCAAAAGGAAACCACCAATCTCAAACCCACCCGCAAATCAAACATCTTCCGATTCAGACTCCGACGACAACAACCCCTCACCAGACCAAATCCAAAAACTCATCGGCCCGGACAACACTCAATTCGCCTCCTCCACCATCTTCCAACAACCACCGTCGCCTCCTCCGATAACCCCCTCCTCGCTCAAATCGCCACCATCCTTGGCCCGGACAACACTCAATTCGAAACCCTAATCTCTCACCTTATGTTCACCGGATAACATCCACCACCACACTCCACCCCTACACCACCGCTGCCCTACGAAACCACCACCGCCGCACCACTACTGAACCACACTTACACCCACAGAACCACCACCATCTCCAACCCCCTGCACCACTGCTGCCCTACCAAACCACTTCCTTCACCCGAAACGTCACCACAACGGGCCAAAGAAAATAGATAGATCTTCACAGATCTTAAAGAAAAGAGAAGGAGATGACGGGTTGAAATGCTTACCGGACTGACTTGGGTTTCAGCCGCCGGAGTCGTCGCCGGACGGCGATTGCCGTCGTCATCTCTCTCTCTCTCCTCCTCTGATTTCGTTACCGTGCCCCCGCTACCGGTCTGATTTGGGTGTAGGTGTGTGGTTATCGGAGAAGGAGGGGTGTGGGTGTGTATGGAGAGGTGGTTGTGGGTTCCCGTCGGCACAAGAATGGTCGGGGCTGATATTGAGAGTGAGAGATCAAGGGGGTCTGTGGGTGTTTAAGCTCCATCAACCACAACCATCAAGAGCACCCAAATGTTTTGAAAGAGAAAGATGAATTATATATAATTAGTTTAGTTTATTAATTATTGAAATATTATAATAAATTAAGATGGACGAAAATACCCCTGCACAAAAGGACAAAATAATCAGCATTGAACAGACAAAATATGGGTTTTTTGGATTTTGGACTAAAATGGAAATAAAAGTGAAACCACAGGGACCCAGATGTAAAAAGTTTGAGATTTGGACTTAAATGGCAAAAATAGCCAAACCACAGGGACCAAAATGGCAGTTTACTCCCTGATTAATATGTTCTGACCTATACCTGAATTTGATGTGCAGGGCCTTCAGCATCTGCTCCACTTGTACAACGATGCTTGCGGTACTGTTGCACTCCACGAAGCCAGGATCAAACAACTCGAAAGCACAGTTGCTGACCAAGGCGCCATCGCTGAAGCAAAGTCCCGGCATTACGAGAGCTTAATGAAGAAAGTTACCCAAGAAGCTGAGCTCAAACTTGCCACCGCAGAAATGGGTCACGAGCAGGCCATGGTTTCTTTCTGGGAAGGGATTAAGGCCTCCGCCATCGTCTCCTTGCTACAAGCCCGCATTAAGATGGCCTATGAGGCCAAGGAGACAGGCCTCGTGTGCCCAGCTTGGCCGGTGGACTCTTGGGTGGTCAAACTGAAGGAGCTTGGAGGGAAAGCTGTGCCACTCCCTGTAGAAGCCGGTGAGTCTTCTAAATCAGCTGAGGTGGTGGATCAGGTTGGAGACAAGAAGGTTGCTGGAGCGGATGCTGGGGAGGATGCTGGGCAAGAGGCTGGTAAACCAGAGAAGGTTGGAGAGGATGCCGCTGTGTGAGGGCATCCGAGTGGGCGATGATGGATATTGATGCTTAGGCCGGAGCCCACTTTTTTAGAGTTGATGGTTGTGATCCCTTGAACAATTTACTTTTCTTGTCTTTGAAACAATTTACTTTCCTGCATTTAGACAATATGATGACCAAAGGTGGAGGGATCCTGAGTTTCAGGACGAAGCCCTTGGTTATCAGTTATTTTGAATACTTTTAACAAGTGGAGGTGGAGGTATCTTGGGTTCCAAGACGAAGCCTTCATTTGTTAAGTAAATATGTTGGAAAACTAATCATGCTTTTGGTGGATGGGTCTCGGTTTGAGACGAAGCCAAAAGCATAATCTTTTGCTATGTTAATAATATAACCGTTTTTTGACTTTATTCCTTTCATTACATGAATTTTACTTATGAAAATTGTTTTGTTTGAGAACTCTTGGAAATATTATGGGAAGATCATCTGAGAATATCCTGATAAGTATCTTAAGAGATATCCTGGTCAGGATATCATCATATAACTTAGAAAACTTAAGTCTTTTGAGAAAAGGAGAGATCATACCAAAGGCTCTTGGAAAGTCAAATCTAATCTTCCACCTTAGGAATGTCCCCAGTACATAGTTATAATCTTGGATCCAACCTTTGAATAGTATAATATATGTCCCCTGTACGTGACACAGAAATGTAAATGTATTCATGCTCTGGCTTGAATAAATTCCAAACACCTCGAGGCAAAAACCTTGTTATCCTGAAATGAATCCTTAACATACTGGGGTAAACCCTTATTATCCTGGGGATAAACCCTGAGTTTCATGCGCTACAGGCGAGAGTGTATAAACTCCAAGTCTTAGAAAGGTGAAAACCTTTAAACCTTAGAGAGTATGAAAATACCCTTTCGTGAGAGAGGGTGATTAATCCTCATATACCTTCAGGATCCAGGATATAGCCAACAGTAACGAAATTGTCAGCCACTTTTACATGAACTGGTCCCGCTACCTTGAACTATACCTAGATAACTTGCACTCCAGGCGAGGTGTTTAAACCCAATTCGAAAGAAAGGTGAATACCTTTAAACCTTTGAAGGGATTGAAATCCCTTAAACTTGAGAGAGGGGGCCAATCCTCTAGTCTTTCGATTCGTCCCAAGTGCAAATCCTGGAGCTATATCCCGGAGCATATGCTGCAAAACAACTACAAACTAAGGTGGGTGTTAGCCTGGCTAACACCCCTCCGATGCTTAAGTCAGTATTGGGTTCAAAATAATGCGTAAATATATTTAAAAGAGACAGAGTACATACCATTAGGATAGAAATTAAATTCTATTCTTACTTGAAATAGAGTTTTAAGTGTATTGCATTCCAGGATCTTGGTAGCATATCCCCTTTCATATCCTTGAGTCTGTATGCTCCTTTCCCTGCTTCTGATTCAACCTCGTATGGTCCTTCCCATTTTGGAGCTAGCTTGCCATCGGCAGGATTAGTAGTATTCTGAAAAGCCTTTCTTAACACCCAATCACCAACTCGAAATCTTCTAGTCCTTATATTCTTGTTATATGCCCTGGATACTCTTTGTTGATACGCTGCCATCCTTAACCTTGCTGCATCCCTTTTTTCATCTATAGTATCCAAATCTTGACATAAATCCTCAGGATTTCGTTCAGGATCCTGTAAGATAGATCTCGCAGTAGGTATCGTCATTTCCGTTGGAATCATTGCTTCTGCTCCAAACACCAAGGAAAATGGGGTCTGGCCTGTGGCATTCTTTACCGTCGTTCTATCAACCCACAAAACAAAGGGTAATTCATCTGCCCATCTTCCCTTCTTGGCCCCTAATCTTTTCTTCAAGTTGTTGACGATTATCTTGTTTGAGGATTCTGCTTGTCCATTCGCTTGAGGATGTACTGGAGTAGACGTGATCATTTTGATTCCCCAATTCTTGCAAAAGTTAGTAGTCCTCTTGCTTATAAACTGGGACCCATTATCACAGATGATTTCAGCTGGTACCCCAAACCTGGTCAGGATATTCCTCTTTATGAAGGATACTACTTCTTGGTCTCTAACTTGGACAAATGCTTCAGCTTCAACCCACTTAGAGAAATAATCCGTCATTGCTAGCATAAAGGCTTTTCCTCCCGGAGCTTTCGGTAACTTTCCTACTATATCCATCCCCCACTTGATGAACGGCCAAGGGGATGCTATAGGATATAGTGGTTCAGCTGGTTGATGTAGTATGTTACTATGCCTTTGACATGCATCACATCTTCGAGCATATTCTACAGCATCTTTCCTCATCGTTGGCCAATAATATCCTGTCCTTAATACTTTGGAGAACAATGACCTGCCCCCAGTATGGTTACCACAATCCCCTTCATGTATATCCTGAAGTACTTCTTTGGCTTCGGGATCCTCCAAGCACCTCAAATATGGTCCTGCAAGAGATTTCTTGTACAAAACATTATTTATAATAGTGAATCGGGATACCTTCATCCTAAATGCCTTAGGATTTTCATCTTCGGGGATATGTCATTCTTTGAGATATCTGATGATTGAAGTCGTCCAGGATGTAGAATTCTTCTCAGGATATTCCACTCCAGGATCCTGAATACCTGCTACTTCTTTATCCCGAAGATCCGTTGCAGGATACAAGTTATGTAATATTGGTATTTGGGTCCCATCTAGTATCCTGATTGATGATCCCAGGTTTGCCAAGGCATCTGCCTCAGCATTATCCTCCCTTGGTACCTGTTCAAGTGTAAAAACATCGAAATATCCTGCTAATTTTTTAAGAATACCAAGGTATTCAATTAACTTTTCACCCTTGACTGCATAGGATCCGTTAAAATGATTAGTAATTAACAAAGAATCAACATATACTTGCAAATTCTTAATACTCATTTTCTTAGCCAATTCTAATCCTGCAATCAAAGCCTCATATTCTGCTTCGTTGTTGGTAGCAGGGAATTCACACCTAATAGCCTGGGGTAATATGTCCCCCTGTGGCGATTTTAGTAGTATACCCAAACCTACTCCTCTTACATTAGACGCACCATCAGTATATAATGTCCAGGATCCTGAGGATTCTCCTAACTGCTGGACTTCTAGGTCTACCTCATCCTGAATATCACTACTGAAATCAGCCACAAAGTCAGCCAAGGCCTGGGATTTTATGGCATTTCTAGGTTCATATACTAAGTCATAAGCACTCAACTTTACCGACCACTTAGCCATCCTACCGGACATCTCTGGTTTCCTAAGCACATTTTTAACAGGATAATTAGTTTTAACATGAATCCTATGTGTCTCAAAGTAATGTCTAAGCTTTGTTGATGCCATAACTAGAGCCAATATTAACTTTTCTAGGTGAGAATATCTGGTTTCAGCATTTAACAAACTTTTACTAACATAATAAACATGATACTGCTGACCTTCGTGATCCTTTACGAGTACTGCACTTACTGCGTTCCCTAATACTGCAAGATACAGGGATAATGGTTCGCCATCCTCAGGCTTCATCAATAGAGGCGCGGTTGAGAGATACTGCTTCAAATCCTGTAGGGCTGCTTCATGCTTTTCACCCCATTCAAATTTTTTGTTCTTTTTCAGGATATCATAGAATTCTTTACATTTTTCCGAGGATCTTGAAATAAATCTATTCAAGGCTGCCACTCGTCCTTTTAACCGTTGAACGTCCTTCATATTCGAGGGTGACTTTATATCCAAGATAGCTTTGATCTGCTCCGGGCTTGCCTCTATCCCTCTTTTTGTCACCATGTATCCTAAAAACTTTCCTGCCCCCATTCCAAAATGGCACTTTGCAGGATTAAGTTTCATATTATACTGGTCCAGGATATCGAATGCTCCTTTAATATCCCAGAGATGATCCTCAGCTTTCTTGGATTTGACCACCATATCGTCAATGTACACCTCCATGGTGTCCCCCAGTTTGTCTTTAAACATCATGTTCACCAATCTCTGGTACGTTGCACCTGCATTTTTCAAACTGAAAGGCATAGCAGTATAACAGTAAATACCTGTTGGTGTCATGAAAGCAGTATCCTCCTGGTCCGAAGGTTCCATTTGAATCTGCTGGAATCCTGAGGACGCATCCATGAAGGTCAACATTTCATGACCGGCAGTGGCATCCACCATCGAGTCTATATGAGGCAGAGGGAATGGGTCTTTTGGACAAGCTTTGTTCAGGTCTGTGTAGTCTACACAGACTCTCCACTTCCCATTCTTCTTTTGAACCACTACCACATTTGCTAGCCATCCAGGGAATTTAACTTCTCTAATCATCCTGGACTTCAATAATCTTTCAACTTCCTCTTGGATAATTGCATTCCGCTCAGGGGCGAATTTCCTTCTCTTTTGTTGTATAGGCTTGAATGACCTGTCAATTCCAAGCTTGTGAGTAATAATGTCTTTGGATATACCTGTCATATCCTCATGCTTCCATGCGAATGTTGACATCCTGCATTTCAGAAAGTTAGTTAACTGCTCTTCAATATCCTGAGGGATATTGGTCCCTACGAGCACCGAGATATCAGGATTATCCTGATCCAGGATAATTTTCTTCACATCCTGCTCCGGATTCTCCACGATATCCTGGGCCCGCATCTTTAATTGCTATGCTGCACTTGGTTTGGTCGAGGATTTCATTGAGGGTGAGTAACATTCTTTCGCCTCTTGCTGATCACTATCGACTTTGACAACTCCCCAAGGGGTAGGGATCTTGATGCATTGGTGATATGTTGATGGTACGGCCTTCATATCGTGAATCCACGGTCTTCCCAGTATGATGTTATAGCAGGATAGAGAGTCCATCACACAGAAACGTTGTATCTTGTTGACTCCTTCAACATATACAGGCAGCTTTATCTCTCCCACCGTGTTCCTAGCTTCTCCACTGAAACCAACGAGCACAGTAGACTTCGAAGTGATATCCATTGGAGACACATTCATTCTCTTCAGAGTCTCCAGTTGGATTATGTTAACGGAACTGCCATTATCAACCAGTATCCTGCGTACAAAATGGTTAGCCACATATAACGTTATTACCAGAGCATCATGGTGAGGATCCTGGACAGTATCCCTGTCATCAGCGTCAAACGTGATCACTTTGTCAGTTGTGAGGGTAGTCATCCTGACAGGTTTATCTCCCCTCTCAGCCTTAGCTTCTTTTGCATGTCTCTTCGCCGCCGAATACGAAGTCCTACAAATGTCGGATCCTCCCGAAATGAAGTTGATTATCTTGGCATTCGCGGGAGGTGAGGCTGCTCGTTCAGGATCCTTCTCAGTATCCTGACCCTTATTCTTCTTTCTTCCCAAGAGATCTTTTAGATATCCCTTGCTCAGAAGATAACTTATTTCCTTCCTCAAGGCAATGCAATCCTCAGTCACATGTCCAAAATCTTCATGGAAGGCACACCATTTTGACTTATCTTTCCAATCAGCTTTTTGTTGATTCTTTCGAGGCCACCTAGCCTTGTCTCCTAAACCCTGCATGGCATACATAAGTTCAGGAATATTAACAGAAAAGCAATATTCAGATAATTCAGGATATTCTTCAGGATCCTCGTCTTCAACGGCATTCACCCTCTTGTTATCACTTCTACCATATGGCTTAGAGTGGTATGGTTTGTACGAGGATTCTGACTTCCTGTTAGTCGATTCGTATGTTGAGGATGCATTCATCCTTTCTTGCATTTTCTTGTCGTCCTCCAATCGAATATATCTTAGAGCCCTGTTGCGAGCCTCGTCGAGATTCCTGCAGGGATTCATTACAAGATCCTGAAAAAAATGAGAGTCCTTTTGCAACCCCATCTTAAAAGCTTGCACAACTGTTGCAACATCAAGATGTGGGATATCCAAGGATTCTCGACTGAATTTGTTCACATAATCCCTCAAGGATTCCTGAGGTCCTTGAGTTATCCTGTAAAGATCACTGGTTAGTTTTTCAAAACTCCGACTGCAAGAAAATTGACTATTAAATAAATTCACTAAGTGGGCAAATGATGTAATCGAATGCGGAGGAACATTTAACAGCCATTTTAAGGCTGATCCTGTCAGAGTAGAACCGAAACCCTTGCACAGGCAAGCTTCCTTGAGATCCGGAGGGATAGGGTTGATCTCCATCCTTTCCCTATATTGGGCAATATGCTCTTCAGGATCCGTGGTTCCATCGTAAAGCTTCATGTTCGGAGTCTGAAATCTTTTTGGGATTTCAGCATCACATATGGGACGTACGAACCGAGATATCCTGTGGCTATCCTGGGATACTTCAGGAATTGGCTGCACCACCCCAGGTACACTGGATATCATATCTTTTAGCTTCTGAAGCTCCCTGGATAATTCTGACGTTACAGCTGTATCCTGCAAAGATCCAACACTGTTAGTGGTAATAACATTATTATTATTAGATACGTTACCAGTCGGAGGATTCTGCCCATATCCTGAAGCATATCCTGAGCTCCTCACGGTTGACATCCTAACCGAGGAGGGTATCTCAGGAGTATGATTCTGAGGAAGGCTGGGCACAATATTCCCCCTATTATCCATAGTATACACAGCTGAACTAAAGTTCAAAGTTCTGGGCTGTAGTGGAGTGAGGATATCCTCAGCAGGTCTGCTCGAGCTGGACTTCAGGAGTTGTATCTCCCTCAACAACATCTGGTTTGTTTCCTGTTGCTGCCTCATTTGTTCCTGCACACTCCCAAATAAGGTTAGAATTTCATCATTAGAAGCCAAAATCGGAGCAGATCCCTGAACATTCCGAGTAGGGATGATGTCCTGAGGTTGCGAAGAAGATTGCATCCTTGGAGGAGGTGGTGGAAGCACCGGACCAGTAGTAGCAGAAGTCATAGCAGACACAGTAGAAGAGCTCATGCTTGATCTTGAGGCCATTGCAAATAATGCGGCAAAAAGTTTTGAAAACAGAAAACCGATTAATGATTTCACAAAGATTTTTAGTAAAGATAGCACCACTTGCCCCAAGGTGGGCGCCAAATTGTTTTGGTCAAAAATTACCGAAGCAATTAAGTGATCAAATTAGTTAAGTGAGGTAGTGTGCTGAAAAGTGAGTTGAAAATATGCTGTTTATGTCGTTTGGAAAAAACAGTGTTCAGGATATGGCTCAGGATATTGAGCTATATCTATGATCAAACGATGAGCAAAAAGTAAAGGGGTTGACACGAGATGTACGAGGAAAGCCCTTGATCAAACTAGATCGCCGGCATAAAACCTCGGGAGCTGACAATCGCAGCTGCCTAGTTCTTCTTATTACTTCAAACTTCAGGATACAGTGCAGGATATTGACCAGATCGCTAAGTGTTACAATGATTCATGTAAGTTGCGAGAGAACAAGTGTGTAAGTGTAGCTGTGATGTCCTATTTGATCCGGTATACCCACCTATTTATAGTAATCAAATATAAACTGAAATTCCTACAAATATGGGATGCTTCCGAATATTCCATTGTTAACAATGTAGTCCGGGTAATGCGGCTTCAATGTCTTCATTTGAACGACTTGGACCGAGTCTCTTGGAGAAAGAGTCTTTGTGAACGTTGGGCACCTGCACGCGTATTCCTGCACTCAACACGTTAGTAATCCTGAGGATACTATTCAGGATATTATAAACATCCTGAATGAGCATCTCGGATACAAGCAGATATCATTTATTCAAGATATAACCCATGATATTTCCCAGGATATGAGGAGCTCAGAATTTTACCCATAACAATCATGATCAAATCAATTACAATCATTTACAAATATACACATATTCTATTACACCCCCGCAGTCGAAGCGAAGGGTGGACGAACGCTGAGACTGGACCGAAAATCGTCAAATAGAACGCGTGGAAGACCTTTTGTAAAGATATCTGCTATTTGATGTCGAGACGGAACATGAATGACATGAACACAACCTCGCTGAACTTGTTCACGAACAAAATGAATGTCGAGTTCAGTATGTTTCGTGCGTTGATGTTGCACCGGATTGCCTGGCAGATATATAGCACTGACGTTGTCACAGTAGACCAGAGAGGCACGCGTGATCGGATGATGCAGTTCCAGAAGAAGATTGCGTAGCCAGCAGAGTTCAGCCACAACATTAGCAACTCCATGATATTCTGCTTCAGCACTTGAGCGAGAGATGGTGGATTGCCGCTTAGAGGACCAAGATATAAGACTATCCCCCATGTAAACACAGTAACCAGAGGTTGAACGGCGAGTATCAGGGCAACCTGCCCAATCAGCGTCTGTATAGGCTACAAGAGATAAGTCCCGAGCTGGATTAAGGTGAAGACCGAACTCGGTAGTGCCTTGAATATACCGGATAATTCGTTTTAACGCATTCCAGTGTGCAACCCGAGGAGCATGCATGTGAACACAAAGTTGCTGGACAGCATAGGAGATGTCAGGTCTGGTGAAAGTCAAGTATTGAAGGGCACCTGCCAGACTACGATATGTAGAAGGATCATCATGTAAAGGACCCGATTCAGCCGAGAGTTTGGACTGAGTGTCGACGGGGGTCACTACTGGCTTGCAAGAGTACATGGCAGCACGATTAATTATATCACGGGCATATGACTGCTGAGATAAAAACATGTTGTCACCAGTGCGAGTAACCTGTATGCCCAAAAAATATGAAAGAGGTCCCAAATCCTTCATGGCAAATTCACCTGCAAGAGTTTGTAAAAGCCTCTGTCGAAGAGCATCAGTGGAAGTAGTAAGAATAATATCATCGACATAGAGGAGTAGATAAGCAACATCATGCCCGTGTTTGTAGATGAATAAAGAATTGTCAGACTTGCTTTGTCGAAACCCTTGTGAAGCGACAAAATCAGTGAAACGCTGGTACCAGGCACGAGGGGCCTGTTTGAGACCATAAAGGGATTTCTTAAGAAGACAGACATGGTCTGGAAAATCCCGATGACGAAAACCAATAGGTTGGTGCCTGTAAACGGTTTCCTCCAAGTTACCATGAAGAAAGGCATTCGTGACATCAAGTTGATGTATCTTCCATGATTTTGCCAGAGCTAGAGTGAGAACAAGGCGAATGGTAGCTGGTTTAACAACCGGGCTAAAAGTCTCTCCACAATCAACCCCTTGTTCCTGATTACGACCATCACACACTAGACGGGCTTTATAGCGTTCCAAACTACCATTAGACCTGTACTTGTGTTTAAATAGCCACATGCATCGAATATTATTCATGTCAGGTGTGCGAGGTACAAGTTCCCAGGTCCTGTTTTTAATAAGGGCACTAAATTCAGTGGACATGGCATTGAACCACTCTAGACTGGCTAAGGCAACCTGGGGGTTTTTGGGTACCGGAACGACAGTGGTAGTATGAAGATTGAATTTTGGCTTCGGTTTAATGATGCCACTCATTGAGCGAGTGTGAATATTGCGAATGGGTGGAGGTGGGGGTGGAGTTGGGGAGTGTGGTGGAGAGGTGTTATGAATCGGAGTTGTGAGTATGGGCTGGGATGGGTGTTGCTGGCCAGGTGAGAGGGGTGAAGATGGGCCGGTGGGAGGTGACATGGGCTGTGAGGGAAGGATATTGGGTGAGGCTGTTGGACTGTGGTTATTAGGTGAGGGAAAGACGGTTGGGCCGTGGGTAGACGATGAGGGAATTGGGCCGGGATTAGGTGGTGAGAGAATTGGGCCGAGGTGAGTGGTGTGAGTGGAAGGAGTAGATGAGTCAGGGATGACATTTTGATTGGCAGAGGATGGTTTTTGGGATGCAAGATGTTCCCAAACAAGTGGGTGTATGGTGGGATTGAGAAAGTCATAAGAGGGTGGTTTTGTAGGAGATTGGATGGTGTAAGGAAAGATTGTTTCTTCAAAATGAACGTGTCGAGAAATAATAATTTGATGAGTAGAGATATCGAGACATTTATAACCCCGATGATTTGGCGGGTATCCGAGGAAGACACATGGAGTTGATCGATAGTTAAGTTTGTGAATATTTTTGGAGGGAGTAATGGGATAACAAAGGCACCCGAAAATGCGTAGATGATCATATTCGGGTGTGACATTGTAAAGAAGAGAAGTAGGGGACCGAAAATTGTGATTTTTGCTTGGTAGGATATTGAGTAAATAGGTTGCAGTTTCAAGAGCATGGTGCCACAAATTAGTTGGTAATGAAGCTTGAGCTAAAAGGGTACGGATCATATTATTTATAGTGCGGATTTTCCGTTCGGCTTTTCCATTTTGAGATGATGTGTAAGGACATGAAAAACGAAATTGCATACCATTCTGGTGACAAAACGTGTAGAAGTTTTTGTTTGCATATTCTTTACCGTTGTCACACTGAAATTGTTTAATTTTTCGTTCAAATTGTGTACGGACGAGGTTGTGAAGTTGTGTAAAAATGTTAAAAACTTGAGATTTATGTGATAGGGGAAAAGTCCACAGAAAGTTAGTGAAGTCATCTAAGAAAAGGATATAATATTTGTGTCCACCCGTACTAAGTACGGGTGAGGTCCAAAGGTCGCTGTGAATGATGTCAAATGGCAAACGAGTACAATTAAGGGAATCGTAAAACGGTAATCTAACACTTTTACCAAAAACGCACGATTGACAAAGAGTTTTATTATGTTTGCCATAATCAATAAAAGACGACAGTTTTAACGATTGCAATAAATTGTTGCCAGGATGACCCAGTCTTTGATGCCAGCGATATTGAGAGATGGTAGTAAAGGCCTTGTGTTGGTTGAGGTTGAGCGGTAGAGGCTGAGTGAGAGGGTAGAGATCGCCTGTGCTATTGCATCGTAGGATAGGAGCCCGTGTTTTGAGATCCTTCACAAGAAAACCAAATGGGTCAAACTCAACAGAAACTAAATTATCAGTTGTAAGGCGACAGACTGAAATTAAGTTTTTAATAATATTGGGTGCAAATAGGACATTATTGAGTTTAAGTGGTGGGAAGGGGTGGGGGGGGGGTAGGGTCTGGTTGCCTTGAGCCAAAACAGGGATAGTCATGCCATTACCAACAACGATATTTTGATTAGTGCACGAATTAAAGTTGGACGGGGAATATATACCTTGCTGGTTGGCCGAGTGTGACGTTGCCCCAGTGTCCATCACACAGTGATCTGGAGGATTCAATGACATGGTGTAGAGTGCTTGCTCGATATCTGTGGGAGTATAACCGGTGTAATGCGCCTGATCCGGACGCGGGCCCAAAATGCCTTGAGAAGAGTTGTTGTTTGGCCGAGAGGGATATGGACAGGGGGGTTGGGCTTGTTGGTTGTTCCAGTTTTGTGCTTGTCCATTCAAAAGGCCAGCCCACTGACTAGCTGTCCAATTTGAAGGGAATACAATGTATAGGTGATTGTGTTGGTTGTAGGATGCACGTCCACGACCGTTGTTATTATGCCCCCGACCACGTCCGCGCCTACCGCGGCCATGGCCACGTTCCGATGAGAAGGTAGGGTAGTCTTGAGTGGTAGAGGATGAGTTGTTGGAGATGGTGGCCGACAGCGCGGTGGCTGCCGATTGAGAGGCCCGAGCAACGTGTCGTTTCTTTTTGTTTTCTTCAAAGGTGAGGCGAGACCGGACCTCGTTGAAGGAGGGCAAGGGAGTTTTATCCTGCAAGACGGTTGAAATACCGTCATATTGCTCGGTGAGACCGGTTAACACCTTGATCACAAGCATATGATCATCCACGGGAACACTGACACTGTTGAGCTGATCGGCAAGGTGTTTGGCATGCTGACAATATTCAGGCATCGACTGGAAATTATCAAGGCTGAGATTGGCAAACTCTTGACCGAGAAAGATGGCACGTGTGGTCTTGTTGTCATAGAACTCGTTCTTCACCAACGTCCAGGCGTCGTATGCAGACTGACCTGGTTTGATAATGATGTGTAGCAGAGGTTGAGAGATAGTAGCATAGATCCATTGGAGGACGATTGCATCAAGCCGAGACCAGAGAGCATCGACTTTGGATGTATCAGCCGATTTTTCCGGGTCCCAGGATGAAGGTTTAGCAGTAGTCGGACGTGGGGAGAGATGGTCCAGTACATCATAAATACGGTAGTGCACTTGGAATAGAGTCGACCACATTGAGTAGTGTGTCGAGTCCTTTTCAAGGATGATCGGGACATGAGCTTTGATGTTTGTGACCGTGAGGGCCGGGTGAAGAGGAGTTTCCATGAGGAAGAAGACGAAGAAGGAATGACAGAGGGTGAAGGAGCAGCCGGGTAAGGAAGCCGGCGGTAGGGAGATTAGGGTTAGGATCGGTGTATGGCTGATACCATATAAGAATTATTCAAGATGTCCTCTCTCATTCCTTTACGTATCAATATATAGTTACAATAACTAAGTCTGATAATTTAGAGGAGATCATGATCAAATCAATTACAATCATTTACAAATATACACATATTCTATTAGAAATGACAAGGGAAGACGAGATAAGAAACAAATCATTTGAGGCTTTGGTTGTGCAAGTTAGTAAACTAACTGAGGAGTTGGCCCAACTTAGACGGGAACAAGAGGTGTTGACTAGTGGTACCATGGTAGATGGTGATGTGGTGGAAGAGGTTATGGATCTTCCAAAGCAAGATAACGAGTGTTTAATTTTAAATGAAGACATAACACCTTTCAAAGAAGTAGTAACCGAGGTAATCATAGTGTATCCTGACTATGATAAAGTTGGGGAAAAGAGCGTGAGATTGAAGGAAAGAAAGGTGAGATGGCAAGACCTCGCTCAAGCTATCATGAAGTGGCCCCGCATAAGTGTTTCAATTTTCATACCAATCGTTTGGATGGAAATGTGGAACTGGCAAGTCAACTACCGAGCGTATGTTGGAAACTCGGTAGGCAAATGTTCACTTCGACCACCATGAGAGACAGATCAGGTATGATTGTTATAGAGTTTGTACTATTATTCATTTTATTTTTTTTCTTAGTTAAATGAACGTTGTGGGTGTGTTCCCTACATAACCCTCACGAGACCTACTCGTCCTCCCGAGATATCGGGAGGTTTAAAAGGGCTTGCTGCATACGCTAAATGCAACCGTGATTCCTATGAAAGTGAGTTAGGTTTATTGTTGTTGTAAAATATTTTTTCCCACATAAATTAAAGTAAATTAATGTATGGCTTGGTAATATTTTCATAAAAGTGGTAAAACTAGGTTGCTAATAAATTTTAGTGGTTGTGAGAAGCATACTTCTACACAAGGGTTAAGATTTGTAGGTACATTATGTCCGTGGGACGATCGCTTTCTTGAAGAGAAGAAGAGCACACGAGGAATGAGCTCAAAAATCAGGTGCATACGTTTCTTTTTACTTTTGTTTTTTAGTTTGCAAATAAGTGGATTGTAAATTGTATTTTATTTTCCGGGGTGAAATTTTGGGGAGGTTAGCCGTGTCACATCCCTTGTGCGTTTTAAAAACTCTAGTTCTTACACATTGAGGACAATGTTTACCTCAAGTGTGGGGATGGGGGAGTAGTAAAAGTTTTTGATTTTTGACCCGTTCATTTAAACACTACACATTGAGGACAATGTTTACCTCAAGTGTGGGGATGGGGGAAAAATTTCAAAATTTTTTCAAAATGTCTTTGTTTGAAGCGATCTAAAAAGCACAAGTAACTAAGTTAACGAGGGATGACACAACCCATTTGGTCTTTTGTCATGGTCAAGTTCAAGTTAATAGCATGACGGGTATTTAGCGGGTGGTTATTTGGGAGTAATTCGCCTAAGAAACTAGCACATCATGCATGTCACATACCATACCCTTTATATATGTGAGGTTTTGAACCACTTTTACATCATAGAATTACATATTTATGTTTCTTTGTTTGAGTGGACCATTAGTCACGTATCGTAGAACTTGCGACTTTTGATACATTTGAGACCATAGACCGAATACAAGCACGAGAATGATTAAGGCATTAGGTGAACCTTTTCTTTTAAAACCATTTATCTATCCTTACCCAAATAAATCCCCTAGTCGCCCACTTTGAGCGTAAACATTTCATTTGACCACCCTTTAGCCCATAACCTTAAACCTTCTCTTTTAAACCCGTGTGATGGAAATTCGATTATAGGAGTCAAGTTTGTATAGTTGTGAATTGTTTGCTTGCAAAAAAAAAGGAGAAAAATCAGAAAATGTTACGAAAAAGAATAGAAAATTGTTGAGAAAGGAACAAAAATATGTGTTCTTAGTTTGAGAAATAAAAGGCGAAAAATTGTTGCCTTCTAGTTTGATTTTTGTAGTTAGTCGTGCTTAGAGAGTTATTTTGTAATAAAAATCGAATTTTCATCATTTTAGCCACTTTAAAATATCCTATTTCCTACCTTTAGCCTAGCCCCGTTACAACCCTTGCAAAGACATTATGACTTGTGCTTAGTATTCGTGTTCGATGGTGTAGAATGATTGAGTTGCAAGCCTATGCGGGTACGTGTTCTATTCGGTTTTGAGTGATTACTTTAAAAGTTCTAAAACATCATTAAAATTAGCCAGCTTGTAAACCGAGTGGAGTGAACATTGTGAGGGATATGTATGAATTGCGAACTTTAAGGGCGGGTTAATCTTGGATAACTATTTTAACATGATTAATCATTTATTGCTAAATATGTCGAAAATTGTAAAAAGTTTGAAGCGTGCATGACAATAGACCTTAACCTTAGTCTCGGGAATGGGGAGTGTGTTTTTCGTTCGACCCACGTGAAAGTGAAAAACAGATTTGCTTGAGGGCAAGCAAAAGACAAGTGTGGGGATGTGATGGGTTGGTAAAATTCCTTAGCTTAATGGTTTTAATTTCGGTTAATTACACGAAGTTACTTTCTAGAATACACTACTTTGATATGGTTTGTGTTTTGCAGGCATTGACGGGTTTAAGGTGCATTTTGGAGAATTACTGAAGCTTTGGGCGGATGCTAGAGAGAACATAATTGAAGAAAATGCAAAAAGAGGCAAAACTGAGCTGAACTCTGCGCCAGAAACAGTCCAAACTTCATTTTGGCTTATCCTGAGCTAGAAAATGAGTTTCGGGGCTTATAATATATGCATTTGGGGTAGTTCGACGAGACGAATCAAAATATAAGGTTTTGAAAAGCCAGAAATTGTCGCATTATCTGCTGCACACTGGCTGATTGGTAAAAACGGGATTTTTTAGAGAAAAAGTCAATTTTGGAAAAGGGGGAGTTACACTTTGTTATTCCTTCAACTTCCATTCATTGGAAAAAAAACCACTTCATCTTCATCCATTCTCCACCATCCAAACCCTAACCCCTAACCCTCAACTCTCCTTCAAGACTCAAGATTATGGTTCGGTGCTCGTATTCATCCTCCGGTGATCGTGCCTCTTCGACCATGAACGGTTAGTCTCTTCGGTTTCACCCCGGTATAGATTGTTGTAAGAATTTCTAGGGTTTATGCATTTGTATTTTCATTTGATTTTCTGACAAATTGTTTAGTATTTGAAACCTTTGATAATTGTTGTGCATTTGAATTGAATTTGTGAATTGTCGAATGATTATAAAATTTGACTTTGCGAAATGAATTTGTGCACTTATGCCTTATCGTAGGTTAGGATTTACATGTCCGAGGTAACGAAGTGCATTACGGTCCGTCGTCTATGACGTCGATAGCAATTGGCACCTAAGCTATGTGATAGTAATCCGTTAATCACTATATGCAATTGAATCAAGTTTAAACATGTAGGAACCCTAGGTCTTGAAATAATCGAACCGGGTGTGGAACTTGTCTCTAATTTCTTGTTTTAATCATTTAGAAATTTAGTTGCAATTCTAGTTAATCACAAGTGTTTTAGATAATACCAATTGTCGGGTCACTCCAATTTATTTTCCAACCTAATAAACTTATAAAAAAAATTAGCAATCTTCATAATCACATTGTACATGTTTGTAAATAGTCTAACTAGTCGAACAGGTCGTGCAATACTGACCACAAGCTCTTCATGGATTCGATACCCGACTTACCCTAGCTACCTAGGTTTAATTGGGTTTTTGACTGATCGGGATGACACGGTCACGTCACCTCCTGACTTGTGAACTTTGTAGGAGGTAAAATCTTCCTTCTTGGTCTATCTCTAGCTAAACAATATGTACTATTACTACCTTCTGAACCTTCATATATGTTTTCATTCACAACTTTATCTTCACTGCCATTAGGCTCCACCTCAAACTTGAAACCTCTCTTCTGTATGTTTCTCAACAGTCTTACTTCCAACCACATCTTTGTAAACAATATATTCTCTAAATGGCACTATGTCTCTATTGACAAAAGCTTTTAGTTTGATACGTGGTTGAAAACCGGTGTTCGTTATTGCATAACTTAGTGTTTTTACATAAGTTTCAATCTTGAATGGCCTACTTTTAATAAGATTTGTGTTATGCAGGTGTTATAAAGTTTAAGGAGCTTTTCGGGAGCTTTACGGGTCACCGGGTCAAAAACCGAAGCACCGGAACGCGTCACGGATCAACCGGGAGAGTCAGGAGCGAAAAACAGAGAATTCACAAATGAGAGCCCGTCGCCGACGGGGTCCAGACCGTCGGCGACGCCTTCCAGAAAAGCCCGTCGGCACATATTTCCGTATCCAGGTACACAAGCCGTCGGACAGAGGCAGCAAAACCAAAGCCCGTCGCCGACGGGTTGGGGGCCCGTCGGCGACGGCTTGTCAAAACCGGAAACGCGAATTGATATGATTTGGGGATTAATCTCGAATTCCATTGGCTCTCTAGCATTCAATTGGTAAGTTACAAGTTCTTGGAAGTTTGAATCTCAAGCTTGGAGCCTAATTCACCTACCAATCCATCTCCATTCCATCTCTAACAACATCTATCATCCGAATCAAGATCATCACCATCAATCATTCACTCACCATCCAAAACCCTAATTCTCCATTTCATCATCCATCCCACCATTATCATCCATAAACCTCAATCATCCATCATTCCTTCATCCTTCAAGATTCAAGATGACTTCATCCGCGTTCCAATCATCCGGTGATCAAGCTTCTTCAACCATGAGCGGCTAATCATCTCGGTTTCACCCCGGCGTAGGTAGTTGTTAATTCAAGTGTTTCGAATTGTTCTTGTTTCGTCTTAGTGACAATTTGCGTTTGGTTTTTGAAACTTTTGACAATAGTATTACAATTGTTACGAATTCATGAATTGTCGAACGATGTTAAAAGTTATGACTTTGTGAAACGGTGATATGTAATTGTACGTTGTCGTTGTTAGGATTTACTTGTGTTGATTACAAAGTGTCTTTTTGTCCGTTCTTCGGGACGTTGATAGTTAGTAGCACCTAAGTCACGGTACACTAAATCCGTTAATCGAATGCATTTGAGTTGAAACTAAAACTTGTAGAAACTCTGGGTTAACAATTACCGAAGCCGGGCGTGATTCCTTTTTATTATTATTGTTCTAGTAACCAATTTTCTTGAAATTGTTAATTAGTAGTTGTTCATCATTTTCATCAATTCATCTAGTTTAAAATCATATCCCTCAATTAAACAAAAACACAAAAATAGTTTAGCAAGCTTCATAATTGTGACAATCGTTTTAATTCATTCGAATCCACACACAAACCACATACTCTTCGTGGTTCGACCCCTTACTACCACTAACACATTGTTAAGGGTAATTTGGGCTTATAAATATTATCTTTGACCGGAGCGCGACACTCCGATCAAATTTTGGCGCCGTTGCCGGGGAGTGCGTGCGCTTTGTGTTTGGATATTGTTTGAATTTGTGTGATTATCTGTTTAATTTGTTTAGCTTTCTTTTTGTACTTGTCTTTTTCCTTGTTATGCGGGGTGTGTTACTTGTGCAGGTTACAGGTAGTGCATGCATACGTGGAACTCCGGGAGGACTTCACCTTTAGTCTACGAACCGGAAATCGAAAGACTCGCAAGAAGAAACCTAGCAAGCCGGTTAGAAGCAACTCTTGCTTCTAATCAAACCAACCAAACACCACCACTCACACCGACCATTGAAACCGATTCAATGGCGAATCAAAACTCTAATCAAAACCAGAACCAATTCCAATACCGGAGCAACTTTAACCCCGCTCAAAACACCCAACCTATACCTCAAGAACAACCGGGTGGTAATACCAACGCTAGACCACCCACCCCACCTTTTCGAACCCAAAATCCCAATAACACCCAACGAACACCCCAACAACAAACCCTTCACCGACAAGCCTCGTTACCCATCAACCTTGATGATCGGAATGTCAATTCCGACCGTAGAGGTAATCGAGATCGTGGCGATCACGCGAATGAGGACCCATTCTTCAACATCGATGATTTGAGAAATGCAATCCCCGATGATGAGCCCTATAGTGTTCCCGGTTATCACTCGCCGGAACATGTAAGCATTCATACGGAAAACTCGGATGATGGGGGTTACTATGATGATCGAATGAACGATGATGAAGATTGGGGATACATCAATAGGGGTAATGTTTACAACGCAAGGGAATATGAAGATGAAGAGTTCGGCTATCAAAATGCCAACTACGTTGGGGATGAAGAGTATGGTTACGGGAATAGAAGGAATGACGGCTACGGGAATAACCGCCAACCACGAAACAACAACCAACGGAACTGAAATGAAGGGTATTACAATAACAATAATAATGGAAACCCCAATCGGATTCCTCGTTTCGTGGGAGGTGGAAATCAAAGAGGTAATCAAGGTGGGAATCAAGCAAGGGGTGAGAGAAGGGATGAGAGGCGAGATGAAAGAAGGAATGATCGAAGAGATGATAGGAGGGATAACCGAAGAATGGATGATCAAGAAGTCAATGGTCCTTATCGTCGTCAACAACCTCCACGGGGAGTAAATGACCGTTTTAGGCCGATTGTCACCGAGAACGATTCACCTATTGTTTGTGAGCGAAGGATGTTTGATTGTAAACCACATTACATCAACATACTTCCTCATTTCAATGGGAGGTCTAACGATGAGCCCTACACACATCTTGTGGAATTTTCTTCGGTTTGTAATACTATTGGGGGACATAACTTTGCTCTAGAAGAAGTCAAACTTCGCTTATTCCAATTTTCACTAAAGGATAAAGCAAAGCAGTGGTTTCTTACACTCCCGGCCAATAGCATCCGCACATGGGGGGAAATGCAACAGGCGTTTTTAGACGAGTACTACTCTATGGCAAAGACCGATGATGCTCGTGATGAAATTCGGTCTTTTCGCCAATTATCAGGCGAACCGTTGCATGAAGCCTTTACCAGATTTAGGGAAATGATGCGAAGATGCCCTCATCATCAAATCGAGAAGTGGGAGTTGGTTAAATGTTTTGTACGGGGTCTGGATGACAACGCATGGAACCGACTTGAGTCGACGAGTAATGGGACTCTTCTGAGCAACCACGAAGACGATGATTGGGAGTTTTTAGAGCGGATGAGTAAGCGGTCAAAAGAGAAAGAGTCGGCCGATAGAGCTAAAAAACACCCCGTTTCCCGATCACTTCCCGATCTCGATTCTAAGGATCGGATTTCTACTTTAGAGCGGGAAATGGCTCGCATAAAAAAGAAGGAAGTAAACGCGGTGCAGTTTGCGGTGTGTGAGGATTGTGGAGATATTGGCCATACGACCGATCAATGCCCAACGGGGCCTGGAGAGTACACCGAGGAAGTCAACCAAGTTTTTGGGGATATCAAGAACAATGACATGAACTCGAACACTTACCATCCCGGGTTGAGAAACCATCCCAACTTCCGATATGGGAATGCCGTGAATCAAATGAACCCGAACTTTCAACCGGGTAACCAAAGCGGTTCATCGTATCAAAATCGCCAAGGCGGTAACCAAGGGGTTTATCAACATAATTACAATCAAGGGTACCAAGGTCGGGACAACAACCACCAAGGAGGGTACCAAAGGAATTACAATAATCAAGGCGGTAATGGAAGCGGGTCAAACAACCAAGGGGTGGTAATGATTTGAATGCAAAGATGGATGCGATGCTTTCGATGATGCAAGAATCCAAGAAGGAGAATGAGATTCGAGACAAAGCACATGAGGCATTAGCAAAACAAGTGGGTCAACTAGCAGAAGAAGTGTCACAGATAAAAGGAAGCATGGGGAAGCTTCCAAGTGACACCACGGTAAACCCTAAGCATCAAGGGTCGAGCTCGAGAAACACACGTGAGGTACATTTAAATGAAATTTCTTTACGTAGTGGTCGAGTCATAGATAATGGAGTCAAACCACCATCACCCCAGTTTGTTGAAGGGGTGGTGGAAGATGCGAGTGAAGATGAGCGTGAGGATGGTCAAACGGGTCAAAATAAAAATGATTTGAAAAAGAAAAACAACCCACCCGTTGGGACCATCCCCGTCCCCAAGGATAAGGAAAAGGGGGTGGAGGCTAATACCGCCCCTTATCCCGAAGCATTGAAGGGACCCATGAAAAAAGTTGTAAACAAAAGAGGTCCGCAACAAGAAGAGTTGTTGGAAATTTTCAAACAAGTCAAAATCAATTTACCTCTTTTGGATGCAATTAAACAAGTACCGTCGTATGCTAAGTACTTGAAAGATTTGTGTACCCAAAAACGCACTCACAAATTTCCCAAAAAATTAGATTTAACCGAAAACATGAGTTCGATTCTTTCGGGTGCACTTCCACCTAAGCTCCAAGATCCGGGTGCGCCTATCATTTCAATTCAAGTAGGCGATTTTAAAATCAACCGGGCACTTCTAGATCTTGGTGCTAGCGTAAGCATTCTACCGGGTAGTTTGTATGACCAATACGAGTTTGGTCCACTTCAATCGTCAAACACCACCGTGGTGTTAGCCGATTTGATACCCAAACTACCCCGCGGAATTGTTTCGAATGTGATAGTGAAAATCGAGGATTTTTACTATCCGGTGGACTTTTTGGTACTTGATTATGTGGCCAAGGACCCAACCAAACAACCTACGGTGATTTTGGGTCGACCGTTCTTAGCAACTGCAAATGCTCAAATTGACTGCAGAACAGGAACGGTTGACATGACATTTGGAAACCGAAGGTTGAGGTTGCATGTTTTTTTCCGGACTTATGAGCCCTCCAGTTGATGATGAATGCTATATGGCAGACATTGTTGACACGTGTATACCTCTTTGCGACACAGTCATTTATGGGGAAAACACAATGGAGGATTGTTATATGTTTGACAGGTCACAGGTGGAGGTGGAGCAAAGCATGGACGAGGAAGTAAGGAGTTTGGAGGTGCTTGCGGTTAGAGAAGGAAAGCCGACGTGGACGCACCAAGTTGAAAGCTTACCGGAGAGCATTGACACTAAATTGAAGCTGTCATTAGTAGAGCCTTCGGAAGTTGAGTTGAAAGCATTGCCAAAGCATCTCAAGTATGCTTATGTTGGAGAAGGCAATACCCTCCCGGTTATCATTGCATCGAATTTAACCGCGGAGCAAGAGAGAAAGTTGATGGAGGTGTTGGTCACCAATTGGGCGGCGATTGGATGGACCATTGCGGATTTGAAGGGTATTAGTCCCTCGGTGGTGATGCACAAAATCATCACGGAAGAGAATGTGACTCCCGTTCGAGATGCACAAAGGCGGTTAAATCCGAACATGCGGGAGGTCGTGAAGAAAGAAGTGTTGAAGTGGCTTGATGCGGGTATCATTTACCCGATCTCGGATAGCCAATGGGTGAGCCCAACTCAAACGGTTCGTATACAAGTCGTCAAAAATGACGCAGGTGAAGAGGTAGCCACCCGGCCGGTAACCAGGTGGCGAATTTGTATTGATTATAGGAAGTTGAATACTGCAACTTCCAAAGATCATTTTCCTTTACCTTTCATAGATCAAATGTGAGAAATTGTCGGGGCAAAAATTCTATTGCTTCTTAGATGGTTATTCCGGTTATAACCAAATTGCCATCCATCCGGAAGATCAATCAAAGACTACGTTTACATGTCCCTATGGTACCTTCGCATTTAGGCGAATGCCGTTTGGATTATGTAATGCTCCCGCCACCTTCCAAAGGTGCATGATGAGTATCTTCTCCGATATGGTGGGAAAGTCTTTGGAAATCTTCATGGATGATTTCTCAATTTTTGGATCATCTTTTGAGACTTGTTTGGACCAACTAGATAAAGTGTTAAAAAGATGTGTTGAAACTAGTTTAGTCCTAAGTTGGGAAAAGAGCCATTTTATGGTTCAAGAGGGAATTGTGTTGGGACACGTGGTGTCAAGTCGTGGGATAGAGGTTGATCGTGCTAAGGTACAAGTCATATCTACTCTACCGTATCCCACGACTGTTAAAGGTGTTAGGTCATTTCTAGGTCACGCGGGGTTTTATAGGCGATTTATTAAGGGTTTTAGTGATATAACAAAACCTTTATGTAATTTGTTGTTAAAAGACCAACCGTTTGATTTCAATGAAAATTGCCAAAATGCTTTTAACAAATTGAAAGAGAAGTTAGTGGAGGCCCCAATCTTGCAATCGCCAAATTGGTCTTTACCTTTTGAAATAATGTGTGATGCAAGTGATTATGCGGTGGGAGCCGTGTTAGGACAACGGGTTGACAAGAAACCCGTTGCCATATACTACGCAAGTAAGACTCTTTCGGATGCGCAATTGAATTACACAACCACCGAAAAAGAGCTACTTGCGGTGGTATATGCATTGGATAAATTTCGGCCTTATATATGGGGTAGTAAAGTGATTATTTACTCTGATCACACTGCAGTTAGGTACCTCATGGAGAAGAAAGATGCAAAGCCGAGGTTAATCCGATGCGTGTTGTTGCTCCAAGAGTTTGATTTGGAGATACAGGACAAGAAGGGTATTGAGAATGTGGTAGCGGACCACTTCTCCCGATTGATGGTTGAAGAGGATCCGAAGGCCTTAGAAATCAATGAGTCTTTCCCAGATGAGCATATAATGAAATTAGATAAATTGCCATGGTATGCTAACATTGTCAATTATCTTGTTACAGGTGATATGCCGGCACATTGGGATAGACGGAAAAGGCAACACTTCATGTCCCAAATCAAATACTATCGGTTGGAAGAACCGCATTTGTGGAAGGAGTGTGCGGATCAAGTTATAAGAAGATGCATTGATGACGAAGAGATTCCAAGTGTCCTGCAGCATCTACACTCGTTTGCATGTGGTGGTCACTTTAGTGGTCACAAAACGGGTCACAAAGTGTTGAATAGTGGCCTTTATTGGCCTACTATTTTCAAAGATGCAAATGAGTTTGCTAAAAATTGCATAGAGTGCCAAAAATTAGGGGGTATTTCAAAAAGGGATGAGATGCCCATGCAACCAATCCTTGTAGTCGATGTTTTCGATGTATGGGGTATTGATTTCATGGGCCCATTCCCCAATTCCTATGGCAATTTGTATATTTTGGTGGCCGTTGACTATGTGTCAAAATGGGTCGAAGCAATAGCCACCAAGACAAACGATCATGCCGTAGTGTGTAACTTTGTTCAAACCAATATTTTCTCAAGGTTTGGGATTCCTCGTGTCATCATAAGTGATGGAGGATCTCATTTTAAAAATTTTCGGTTTGGAAAACTCCTAAAACGGTTTGGTGTTGACCATAGGATTGCCACCCCCTATCACCCGCAAACAAGCGGGCAAGTTGAGGTGTCAAATAGGCAAATCAAAGAGATTTTGCAAAAGACTGTACGGGCGGACCGTAAAGATTGGTCAATTAAGTTGAACGATGCTTTATGGGCCTACCGTACGGCACATAAGACACCCATAGGCACTACACCTTACCGGTTGGTTTATGGTAAAAACTGCCATTTACTGGTTGAACTTGTGCACAAATCATTATGGGCTATTAAAGAGGTTAATGTGCAATATGATGATGCAGGTAAGGAACGGAAGCTCAAGTTATGTGAATTGGAGGAGCTAAGGGAGATGGCATATGAATGCGCGTCCAAGTATAAGGATGGGATGAAAAGAGCACATGATGCCAAGTTGAGGAAGAAAGAGTTTGAAGTGGGTCAAAAGGTGTGGCTCTACAATTCGAAGCTCAAGTTCTTTCCCGGGAAGCTCCGAAGCAAATGGATGGGACCATATGTTGTCACCCGGGTCAGACAATTGGGTGATGTTACTATCGAGGACCCGAAGGACGGGGTACGACAAACGGTAAATGGTCATCGGCTAAAACCGTTTCTCGAGGGTAACGAGAAAGTGGATGAAAACAAGGAATCGGTAAGCTTCGTGGTAAGTTTCCCGGTTTACGACGTCGAATGAAAAGGACCGGTAACACTTTGTGTAAAGTTATGTACAATCTTTTAATTGTTTGTGTGTTTCGAGGATAATCGTTTTCAATTCCTACTAATCCTTCTTGATTGTGTGAAGTCCAGACATTACAAACGGGTCATGAAGATACAAGGTATGTTTTTAGACTTGTTTATGTGTATTGAGGACAATACACGATTTTTTTCGGGGGGGGGGGGGTGGTAGGGCCGTTAACGGTGTTCATGTTTAAAAAATTTTAACTCGTAAACAAAAATCACAAAAAGATTTTTAATAATTTTTAGGAATTTTTATTGTACATAGTCCCTTTATTAAAAGTTAATAAAATGCCTTCTATTTTTCGAAAAAAAAATAAAAAAAAAATTTGAAAAATTAAAAAAATTGGCAAACCACAACCCGTCGGCGACGGGGTGGTGCCCGTCCTGGACGGGGTCTGCATTTGACCCGTCGGCACTTATTCCCCGTATCCAGATGTTTAAGCCGTCGGAGCCAAGCCCATTTTCCCTTGCCCGTCGGCGACGGGGTGGGACCCGTCGGCGACGGGTTACCGTTTTGCTTCCGAGGCTGATTCGTTCCAACACTCTTAAAAACGATTCAAACTTCTCCAAACCTCATTACAACATATCCTAACTTCGGTTTTGACCACATAATTGCCCCACATTCCTTACCTACTGCTTAGAACCTCACAAATCCCCTGCTCTCTCTCTCTCCTTACCTACATATCTTCATCTTCTTCATCTTCTACCTTAAAACCCTAGACCTTCAAGCTACCATAACTTTCTCAAATCTTCATCAAATCTTCTGATTTTTGGGTCTATCTTGCGTGATTTTTCAAGAGGAACAAAAACCCCAACACGGTTTTCATCAATTCTTGCTATTTTGTGAGATTTCTGGGCGTGTACTTAGGGTTTTCTGAACCGGTGTTCATCAATCTACTTGTTTCACACCTTTTCACAGTTTTTCTTGTTCTAATAACACAAAGGTATGGATTCTCTTTAAATTTATGCTTGATTTTCATATATACATTGTTTTTCTTCCGAAATTTTAAACTTGTTAGTTTAAGAGTAGGTTGTTTAAACAATGTATGTTGTTCTAGCATGATTTTGAGTAAGATTAGTTGTTGTTGATGGAATTTGAACATGTTTTAACTATAGTGAAGTAATTACACTTGTTATGCACATGATTGAACATGAAAGTGATGTTGAATACATTGTTGAAATTATAAGAAGTTGTAAGTTTAACAAGGAAATTAATAAGTTCATGATAAAATTTGCGACTTTGAAAGTTTAAAAATGCGATTTTACTTTCACTTGTTAATTAAAAAATTTCAACATCGCACCTCATGTTCAAAGTTTGGGAGTTTAATGAAGGTTGAATTTATATTGATGTTTGCTTGTTTGTGATTGTAGTTATGGCGGGTGGCAAGAGACAAAAGACTACAGGCCAAGCATCATTATCAGGGGTCGGTTCTTCTTCTGGTTTAATACCGAAGAAGTGGGAGCAACTAAGCTCCGTAGAGGAGAACGATGCAAGATTATACAGGCAAGATTGGGAGTGGGCGAAGTTTAGGGATAGCCAAAGCGCTAGAATTTGGGATGATGAGAAAAACGAACCGTTGTCGGGTTATCAAGACAGGAAGTTAGAGGCTAACTTGTGGAAGTGGAAGATGGTGAACGGTGTGAACACTTCAGTTCCAACAAGGGTAATATGTGAAAGGGTGGTGAACGTAGAAGAATTTCGCCAGATCGGGATTGTGCAGATGTTTGAACGTCTAGGATGGGAAAGTGTCCTTGATTGGTGTGAAGATAATACCTCCAGGATATACTTAGCGGAAGTATGTGAATGGTTATCTACCTTGAAGCTCGTGAATAAGAATGAATCTCCATCACAGTGGAAGTTGGTGGGAAAGACTACTCGAGGGAACATGACAATGTCCTTCGAGACAATGAATTGTATTGCTCGTTTCGACTCCTTGGGAGTACAAGCATATGATTACCCATCCATCGAGCATTTTTTGGATAATCATTTGAACAACAACGATGCCGAGCAACTGTTAGATGTTATCTTACCGTTCAACAAAGGGGGAGAATTGAAAAGAAAGCAAATGTCGCTTGAGGGAAAGATTCTTCAAGGGATTTCTGTTGAGAACATCTTGGCGAGGTTAGGTGATCGTGGAGGTGTTAGAGTGAGTGACTGTAGGGTGGTGCACGCCTTGCTTTATGGAACCCCAACATTGTCGTGGAGACATATAGTGATGATGAACACGTGGGCTACTAGGGAGTCGTCCCAGAGGCGTTTTATTCCGTACGCACGCCTCATTAGCGCCATGATTGTGCAACAAAATTGCTTACCCCCGAATCACTATGGGTTTCTAAGCCGTTGGAGGAACTTAACTTGGCGTACATGAGGAAGAATTGGAAGATAGAGGTTAAGTTCTCGGGAAACAAGTACGTTGTGACCGATGATTTGGGCAACAAGTTTGAAATCCGTACTTCTGGAGCACCACCGGCATCGGAAGAAGATGAAGAAATGGGGGACGAAGAGGAGGAAGTTGAACCCTCCGGTGCACAAAGACCAAGGCAATGATACGTGCGGCCACATAGGGAAATTAACGCAGATGTGGCGGGTTTTGTGACCATGAGACGGGAACCCTCCTACAAAAATTTCGATCGGGGGCAGCAATAGATATATGACAATGTCTTTGCTTGCATAGGTGAAGGACGGGAATACAATCGAAGAAGGGAAACTTGGGAGGGGTCGCATGGATCCTCAATGCAAGAGTATTGGGCAGCTTAAGAAGCCCAGAGGGAAAGAATGAATAAATTTATGGAAGAGCAAAAACTGTTCCAAGCGATGCAAAGATCACACATGGAACAGTTGGCAAAGATGCAGGAGGATGAGGCAGCCCGAAGACGGGCATGGGAAGAAGCAGAGGCAGCGCGTCAACAGGAAGAAAGAGAATTGAACCGACGCCGTTGGAGTGCCATGTACGTCTCTCAACAAATGGCGATTAATAACGCCAAAGTGCTCCACGATTAGGAGCGGCACCAAAGAGATTACCAAGCTGGCCTCCCATATGCCGAGCACTCGGGGTGGACAAATTACCCTGATCTTCCCCACCCGCAAGGCCCATCCGACCCGACTCCACATTGGCCCGAAGCGGTAGGGTCTAGCTTCATCCCGATCCCGTACCAACCGCCGCCTCAAGGGGAGCAAAGTCCCCTCGATAACTATAGGGAGATGTTCGAGGCCCTCACTGGTTATCCATACCAACCCAACCCGCCAATGGATCCAAACGAGAGATATCAACGGTAGAGGTATGGTATATTTTATGTTGTTGTTGTTGTATATTTTGTTCCGTTATTTCTTGTCGTTTTTATTTAATTTATGTCTAGTTAAATGAACTTTGTGGGTGTGTTCCCTATATAACCCTCACGAGACCTCTCGTCCTCCCAAGCTATTGGGGGGTTTAAAAGGGCTTGTTGCATAAGCTAAATGCAACCGTGATTCCTACGAAAGTGAGTTAGGTTTGTTGTTGTTGTAAAATTTTTTCCACAAAAATCAAAGTAAAATAATGCATGACTTGGTAATATGTTCATAAAAAGGGTAGAACTACGTACTAACAAATTTTGATGGTTGTGAGAAGCATGCTTCTACACAAGGATTAGAATTTGTAGGTACAACATGTTTGCGAGACAACCATTTTTATGAAGAGACGAAGGATATGAGCATCAAGCGATAAAAAATCAGGTGCATGTGTTTCTTTTTACTTTGATTGTTAGTTAGGAATAAGTGGATTGTAATATGTATTTTAATTTCCGGGGTGAAATGTTGGGAAGGTTAGTCGTGTCACATCCCTTGTGCATTTTTAAAACTCTAGTTCTTACACATTGAGGACAATATGTACTTCAAGTGTGGGGATGGGGGAGTAGTAAAAATTTCTCGATTTTGACCCGTTCATTTAAACACTACACATTGAGGACAATGTTTACCTCAAGTGTGGGGATGGGGGAAAATTTCAAAAATTTTTCAAAAATGTCTTGTTTCAAAAGAAATCCTAAAAGCACAAGTAACCAAGTCAATGAGGGATGACACAACCCATTTGGTCTTTTGTCATGGTCAAGTTCAAATTAATAAGCATAACGGGTATTTAGCGGGTGGTTATTTGGGAATAATTCACCTAAGGAACTAGCAATTTATGCATATCACATATCATACCCTTATACGTGAGGTTTGAGCCACTTTTATATCATAGATTTACATGTACATGTTTCTTTGTTTGAGTGGACCATTAGTCGCGTATTGTAGAACTTGCAACTTTTGATACTTTTGAGACTATAGACCAAATACAAGCACGAGAATGATTAAGGCATTAGGTAAACTTTTTCTCTTAAAACCATTTTTTTATCCTTACCCGAACAAATTCCCTAGTCGCCCATTTTGAGCCTAAACCTTTCGTTTGACCACCCTATAGCCCATAACCCTTAAACCTTTTCTTTTTAAACCCGTGTGATGAAAATTCGATTATAGGAGCTCAAGTTTGTATAGTTGTTATGATTCATAAAAAAAACACAAAAAAAAGTGTTGCGAAAAAGATTGAAAAAGCTTTGAGAAAAACACAAAAAGAAGTGTTAGTAGTTGTTGAATAAAAGGCTTAAGTTGTTGCCTTGTAGTGATGTTTATAGTTTACTTTTGTTTAGAATAGTCTTTTGTAATAAAAATCGAATTTTCATCACTTTAGCCATTTTAAAAATATCCTATTTCCTACCCTTAGCCTAGCCCCGTTACAACCCTTCAAAGACCTTTTGACTTGTGCTTAGTATTTGTGTTCGGTGGTGGAGAATGATTGAGTTGCAAGCCTATGCGGGTACGTGTTCTAATCGGTTTTGAGCGATTAATTGTTGAAGTGCTAATACATTATACACGTTAGCCAATTTTAAGCCGAGTGGAGAGCACATTGTGAGGGATATGCATGAGTTGTTAGTTTTACGGGCGGGTTAATCTTGGATAACCATTAGTATATGTGATTATTCACTTTACCGTTAAATATGTGTAGATTGTAAAGAATGTGAACTTTTGTATGACAATAGACCTTAACCCTTGTCTCGGGGAATGGGATGTATATTCGTTGTTCGACCCATGTGAAAGTGAAAAACAGATTTGCTTGAGGACAAGCAAAAGACAAGTGTGGGGATGTGATACGTGGTTGAAAACCGGTGTTCGTTATTGCGTAACTTAGTGTTTTTACATAAGTTTCAATCTTGAATGGCCTACTTTTAATAAGATTTGTGTTATGCAGGTGTTATAAAGTTTAAGGAGCTTTTCGGGAGCTTTACGGGTCACCGGGTCAAAAACCGAAGCACCGGAACGCGTCACGGATCAACCGGGAGAGTCAGGAGCGAAAAACAGAGAATTCACAAATGAGAGCCCGTCGCCGACGGGGTCCAGACCGTCGGCGACGCCTTCCAGAAAAGCCCGTCGGCACATATTTCCATATCCAGGTACACAAGCCGTCGGACAGAGGCAGCAAAACCAAAGCCCATCGCCGACGGGTTGGGGGCCGTCGGCGACGGCTTGTCAAAACCGGAAACGCGAATTGTTATGATTTGGGGATTAATCTCAAATTCCATTGGCTCTCTAGCATTCAATTGGTAAGTTACAAGTTCTTGGAAGTTTGAATCTCAAGCTTGGAGCCTAATTCACCTACCAATCCATCTCCATTCCATCTCTAACAACATCAATCATCCGAATCAAGATCATCACCATCAATCATTCACTCACCATCCAAAACCCTAATTCTCCATTTCATCATCCATCCCACCATTATCATCCATAAACCTCAATCATCCATCATTCCTTCATCCTTCAAGATTCAAGACGACTTCATCAGCATTCCAATCATCCGGTGATCAAGCTTCTTCAACCATGAGCGGCTAATCATCTCGGTTTCACCTCGGCGTAGGTAGTTGTTAATTCAAGTGTTTCGAATTGTTCTTGTTTCGTCTTAGTGACAATTTGCGTTTGGTTTTTGAAACTTTTGACAATAGTATTACATTTGTTACGAATTCATGAATTGTCGAACGATGTTAAAAGTTATGACTTTGTGAAACGGTGATATGTAATTGTACGTTGTCGTTGTTAGGATTTACTTGTGTTGATTACAAAGTGTCTTTTTGTCCGTTCTTCGGGACGTTGATAGTTAGTAGCACCTAAGTCACGGTACACTAAATCCGTTAATCGAATGCATTTGAGTTGAAACTAAAACTTGTAGAAACTCTGGGTTAACAATTACCGAAGCCGGGCGTGATTCCTGTTATGGGTAAAATTCTGAGCTCCTCATATCCTGGGAAATATCACTTAATTGCTTCGGTAATTTTTAACCAAAACAATTCCTTTTTATTATTATTGTTCTAGTAACCAATTTTCTTGTAATTGTTAATTAGTAGTTGTTCATCATTTTCATCAATTCATCTAGTTTAAAATCATATCCCTCAATTAAACAAAAACACAAAAATACTTTAGCAAGCTTCATAATTGTGACAATCGTTTTAATTCATTCGAATCCACACACAAACCACATACTCTTCGTGGTTCGACCCCTTACTACCACTAACACATTGTTAAGGGTAATTTGGGCTTATAAATATTATCTTTGACCGGAGTGCGACACTCCGATCAAAGTTCCCTTCATCAAGGCTCTTAACCCTATGACCTTTAACCCCTTCAAGATATCCCAGTATTACATGTTGGGAATCAGTGTATCAAAATTATAGCGGAAGCGGTTTACATATTTTAACAAGAGCCGATTATATACACATATATATTATGGCCGATTTTTATATATATACTATATGTTTGATTTATTAATCCAATTAATAAATATTCTCAATTTGGATCAAGGTTATACGCGTATAAACATACAAATAAATAATTAAATAAACAACCATAGTGGGTTTTAGGAATCAACCTTTGACGACTACACCGGAATTGTAACACGCGGGTTACAATGAATCCTCGCTAGTAGGAAGTTCACAACCGAGCACAAGATACCTGAAGGTAGAAGCGGCCAAGGGTGAGGCGGTGGTGGTGCTTGGTCGAGCAGGTGGCGGCGACCCTTTTGCTTCGGGTCGGCCAAACTTGGGGAAGGAGGCAAGGGGTTTTGTTTTGTTAAAAAGTATGATCAGGGGTTGCACCTAAATCTCGTTATTATAAAACGTAATCTTACTTTAATCCCCTTATGATTATATAATTATAGCCTCTTAATAATTATCTAATTAATATTAAGTGCCCCGGGTTTAAACTATTATTATTTCACAAATAATAATCCACTTACTCGTGAACATATATGATTCGTGTACCAACGTGTAACTCTTCAGATCGTACCGAGTTGGATACGTTGACTTTAATTACGGTCGGACATATACATATCTCCAACAATCTCCCACTTGGACGATTTTAATTAAATGAGTCAACGTGTACAGAGTTGGACGCCTAGCTGCATCGCATTGCTCCTAACACGGTATGACACTTTACAGTCGTCAACTAGTTCTTTGAGTTCAAGAAACACTTTACTTAACCAAATAGTGTAGCCCTGATATTTCTATCAATAAGTCCCTTCTGTATAGAACATTCGTTAATCATAAGGCATAAGGCATGGATCATTCATTCTTATATAGTGATCAACTATTGTCTATTCTCGTCTTTAATTCAAAGTGGTCTAACGAACTACTTTTAGTCCGAGCGTGGCCACGTGTTATTCCAGTTTGAGTTAACGAGGGCGCTAGAATTTCTAAACTTCTAATCCTATAGAAGTACAGAATTCCATCAGCGTCATACAACTCCCACTTAACCTTGGATTTCTCCCAACGCTACTCGGATTACTATCCATGTTTCAGGACAATGTTAGATAACATCAAAGATTGTCCTTGATCAATGTAGTTTAATGTGCCTAAGGAAAAGGACAGATTGAACATATCAATATCAAAAAATCTCATGACTTAGATCCATGGAGATCATTTTGAAGCGAGTCACATCCAATATCATTCCATAGTGATATCTGTGAATTTTGATTCTCAAACCCGTGAGTTATTCATCTCATGAATGCAATCATCTCAATTCACAATAGTCTTACATTCAAATTCATTCCCATGTAATTTGATTGACTACGGATATTTTAGAATACGCTTATTCAAGGATTTAAACATACAATTAATGAACACAGTTACAAAATGATTAAAATTGCATTTAACCAATAAATCAAATAATTATTCAATGTAACTATTGTAGTTCAAAATTAAAACACCAATACTAACTACATATCATGCCCACTTTCTAGCAAAGCTAAGCCCTATCTTTCCAGCATGCTCCTCATGTTTAGATTGAGGTAAAGGCTTAGTAAAGGGGTCAGCCAGATTTAGATCCGTATGAACTTTGTTTATTACGATGTCTCTACGCTTTATTATCTCTCTAATAAAGGCTTAGTAAAGGGGTCAACATCTCGATCGGTTTTTTTTATGCTAGGCACAACGTCGAGATCAGCAATGAACTTCTTCATCCAGGCAGCATCCGATGCAGCATTGTATTCTGATTCACAGGTGGATTGAGCAACCACACTTTGCTTCGAGCTCTTCCAAGTAACAGCCCCACTATTCAGAATGAAAACGTATCCCGTCTGTGACCTTGAATCGTCACGATCAGTGAAAGCATGCATCAGTATAACACTTAACTGACAGCTCCTCATCCAGTCCTCTATATATTAAGAACATGTCCTTAGTCCTTCTTAAGTACTTAAGAATGTTCTTCACTGCAGCCAAGTAACTCTCTCCTAGATTCTATTGATATCAACTCGTCATGCTAAGAGCATACGCGACATCAAGTCTAGTACGTAACATGGCGTACATGATAGAAACAATAGAAGAAGCAAATGGAACTCTTTCCATTTTCTTCTTTTCCTCTTCAGTGCCTGTACACTACTCGCTATTAAGAATGGTTCCAGGTGCCATGGGAAAGAGCCCCCTTTTTGAGTCTTGCATTGAGAAACGTCGTATAACCTTATCAATATATGCACTTTGACTCAAACCTAATAACCGCTTTGATCTATCTCTATAAATCTTTATTCCTAGAATATAAGTGGCTTCACCAAGATCTTTCATTGCGAAACATTTACCCAACCAAGCCTTAACATCTTTTAGCATAGGGATGTTGTTTCCAATGATTAGTATGTCATCTACATACAGAATGAGAAAAGTGATATAGCTCCTGTTTTGGTCAAAAATCACACAAGGATAATGTAACCAAACTTTATGAAAACGGGGTATGATGCTTGGTTAATTATGAAAGTAAAGGATCACTTCTGTGATAAAGATGCAAAGACACAATGATTTATACGAGGAAAAAGCCCTTGATCAATGAATGATCTCCGGCATAAAAAACCTCGGGTGATGGCAACTACCGATTACCAACTTCAATATAACAAAAATATGATTACAACTTTGGATGATAATGAGCTGAGTACAAGGATCACTATTGCTTTTGGTGTCTAAGTGTGTGAGAGTTGCGTTGTATGTCGTGTGTCCTTCCGAATGAGGAAGAGTGGTATTTATACATGTGTTGGTGACCTATTTTAGGTAGCTAAACTATTATTCAGCTCATTACCCCTTTAGAAATGAGATACAATCTAGCCTAAATAGCCGCCCATAAATCAAGCCTAGTTTCCATATCCTGTGCAACGTCTTTCTTCGACTAAGCTCTTGCCATATTTGTGAAGACGCGTCCCTGGATCATGATGTCTAGAGCATATCCTGCTAGATGTTCCTGCAAAACAATATTGTATTGAGCGGAAGTAGCCGTTAATATAAGGATCACTATAATGTCCCATGATCCTGATTCTGAAGTCCTCCTGAGGATCACTGTCTGCCAAAGGAACAAGGATCACTGGTTAGGATCACTTATAAGGATCACGTATAATAAAAATCCAGCCCTAACAATTGCCCCCAAAATATAAGGAGTTAATTGTAAATAGACGAGTTATATTTTGTTTCGATCTTATCTCTAACGGGCGACTCCAAGAAACTAGCCGTTATGCTCGGACTAGCCGTTGTGATCATTACGTCAGAGATGTGACAACCCCTGCAGATCATGATTATAAATAGGAGATAGGGTGAGGATCAGTATGTATTTAAATTCGAGATACACTCCCTTTATATTCTACACCGAAGATCGATCAGGTACTCTCCTCTTCTCTTTTTCTTCTTTCTACTCTCTTTGCTCTGTTTTCCGTTTCTACTTTGTTTCTATTCCAAACATGTTGCTCCGGAATTCTCCGCACAAGGATTCCAGGAAGGATAGTCCCTTAAAAAGCCAGGGGATTATCAAGGATTCTCCTACGGAGAGGTGTTGCTTTAGTGATGCTCACGTAGACAAAATTCGTTATTGCTTTCCGGCGAATGCCGTTTTTAAATCCTTTGATCCTACTGCTTTGAGCGACTTTGTCTCGGATGTCTGGGTGGCTTTTCCTGCTACCCCGTTTGCTATAGGGTACTTGTATCCTTTTCCAGACTTTACCCAGTCTTTCTTTTCCTTAACCGGCATCTCTTACATCCAAGCTATGCCGATGATCTGGAGGGTTCTTTATACCTTCGAGAGGATTATCGAGCAGGAAGGGATTGATCTGGGGATGGCGGAGTTAGCTGAGTTTTACGATCTCACCACCTTCGGTTCTCACCGGTATTTGTTGAAACGGAAAGCTGGGGAGGATCACCCAATCTTCAAAGTTACCAAGAATGATACAAACTGGAAACGTCGGTTTTTCTTTGTTAAGAGGGATTCCATCCCGGATGGGAAGGATCTGCCCAAGGAATGGGCCACTCATGGTAGGGTAGAGGATCCTCGAAGGATCACTATCAGTCCTGTCTCATATGATGAGGATCACTGATGTCTTTTTTCCTTTGTCTTTTATGCAGCTATTTCCATTGCTCATCTGAAATTAACCCCCGCTGCAAAAGAGAGAGTGTTAGCTTTTAAAAAGCTTGATCCTGAAGTTAGAAGCTTCCAAATCACTATCCAAGATTCTCAAGAGATATCCTCTGCATCTGCCACAATGTCAAGTAAGTATCCTTATAGGAAATGAGTTATATGTAAAGTTGTTCAATTAGTAAAGGAACTTATCTTGTTTTTTTGATTATGTAGGTGCTGGAAAGTCTGCCAGGTCTGCTAAATCCGCCTCCAAATTTGGGATAAGTGATCTTGCCAATGTCACGTCTTCAAAGAAGAAGGCTCCTGTTGCCAGTCCTTCAGTATCAGCTCCTAAAGCACCTATCCGAGGCAAAGGGAAGAAGAGGAAGGCTACTTGTTAGGGCTGGATTTTTACTATAAGTGATCCTTATACGTGATCCTAACCAGTGATCCTTGTTTCTTTGGCAGGCAGTGATCCTCAGCCGGACTTCAAGATCAGGATCATGGGACATTATGGTGATCCTTATACTAACGGTCACCTTCGCTTACTACAATATTGTTTTGCAGGAACATCTAGCGGGATATGCTCTAAAGATCATGATCCAGGGACGCGTCTTCACAAATATGGCAAGAGCTAAATCAGAGATAGACGTTGTACGAGATATGGAAACATGGCTTGATCTAAGGGCAGCAATTTAGGCTAGATTATCTTTATTTCTAAAGGGGTAATGAGCTGATATTTAGTCATTTTACCTAAAATAGGTCACCTACACATGTATAAGTACCACTCTTCCTCATTCGGAAGAACACACACGAACATACAAGGCAACTCTCACACACTTAGACACCAAAAGCAATAGTGGTCCTTGTACTCAGCTCATTATCATCCAAAGTTGTAATCATATTTTTGTTATATTGAAGTTGGTGATCGGTAGTTGCCATCACCCGAGGTTTTTTATGCCGGAGATCATTCATTGATCAAGGGCTTTTTCCTCGTATAAATCATTGTGTCTTTGCATCTTCATCACAGAAGTGATCCTTTACTTTCATAGTTAACCAAGCATCATACCCCGTTTTCATAAAGTTTGGTTACATTATCCTTGTGTGATTTTTGACCAAAACAGTTTGGCGCCCACCGTGGGGCAATTGGTGTTTCATTCATAAGAAAATCTTTTGTTCGAAATCATTTCAAAGAGTTACATGGCTTCATCATTGAAGAACACGTCCACGGCGATGTCTGCAGTCACCTCATCACAGATCACCTTGCCTCCTCCACCGGCAGGATCTCAGAAAAATACTGAGAAGAGATCAACTCCCACTTCCTCTAAACCTCTATCTTCTTCTGCTATGAATTCTTCTATTCCCAGTACTAGTGATGTATTTGCTTTAATTTTGCAGATGAAGGATCGTATGCAGCGGCAAGATGAAACCAACGAAAGGATCCTCAGGGAAATTGGAGATCTCAAAAGACAAAAGAAAGCAGCAGAGGATCACTCTCCACTGATGCCCAAATCCTTGAGCTTCGATACTCCAATAATCACTTCCCAGCCATCAGGGATCCCGGACGTGCAAATCATAGGGGAGTCAAGAGGATCACGTCTCAACTCGGCAGCAATGACTCAGACATCAGATTCACATTTTCAGCCAATAGGATCCTATCCTCAGTACATGGGATCCTTCATGAATCCGGGAGCCTATCCGGGGGCACAGCAGTTTCAAGGATCCTACTTTATGCCAGGATCGTTCCAGGGCCAAGGATCCTCCTTTGTTCCAGGATCATCCCAGGTTCAAGGATCCTCCTTCGTTCCAGGATCATCCCAGATGCCAGGATCCTTACAGATGCCAGGATCCCTAAAAAGTTTGCAAACAGGAAGTCTAGATGTCCATCAAGGGGACTTCATTCCAATGCAGACCATTGCTTCCACTGGTCCCTCCGTTGTTCCAGAATCCCAGCAATATGGATTCCCTAACTTGAACTCAATGGGAGGTAACACTTTAAATAATTATCCTACTACTAACCTTGGATTCGTGCAGGATACAGGTGTCACACCCCCAAAATCCACCCGCGGAATACCACCGCTTGGGAGCGTGACTGACCAGGATCAAGCCATCAATCATATCAAACATAGCATTTAATATAAAAGTAAATAACGTAAGTCACCATGACATGATTGATGTTTCAAAACCAAATACTGTTTTAAGTAGCGGAAGCAATGTAAAGTAAACCCAAATAAAGTTATAAGTTCAATAATGTTCATGATCCATCTGCCACAACGACCTGCTCCTTCCTTGTGCAAGCTCCATAAAGTACCTAAGGTCCTGCAAGGCATGCAGCAAATAATCAACAAACTAGTTGAGCGAGTTCACAGAAAGTAAGTTCATAACATGCATAAGTATAGCTAGTGGGGGCTTCCCATACTAGTGTGTACTAAAGGTGGGGGCTTCCCATGTTCATCCTGGTCAATGAGGGCTTCTCATTAACGGTACTTACTAGACTAACTTCCGACCATGTGTTCTTCTTTACCGAGAACAGGAAAACGTACAGGGTCACGTAGGCTTTACGTGACGTGCCCTTCCCCGAGGACAGTGGTACGCGTGGGGGCTACGTAGGCTTTACGCAGCGTGGCCTTCCGACCTGGAAGCCAGTAGATGGTATTGGGTTACGTAGGCTTTACGTAACGTGTCCTTCCCGACCCGGGAGACATATGGCAAATATACTGGGTTACGTAGGCTTTACGTAACGTGTCCTGACTAACCTGAGGACGATGGTCTATAGTCTGGAATATGCGTAAGTACGAGTAATTTCCTTTTACAATAACATATCCAACCCAATTCCCAACCCGGGAATCCCATGCCTTGGCTGTGTGAACTCACCTTGGTTTGCTCGGCAGATACACAAGGAATATAAGTAGCAAGTAAATGGTCACTCACGTCCTATCATGGTTATTATACGAGTCAGGTTCGTATATAGTACGTATATAGCAATCACGTATAGTCATGGCAAACATGTACGCACATAAGCAGATAAGGCATAGCATGTGAGGATCCAATTGTCTAAGTCCAATCATACCCGGCCCAATGTCATAAGCAGCCCAATACCAAAACAGTCCAGCTTCCCAAACCGGCCCAAATAGCAAACACATACAAGTCCGTTAATAAACAGTTCACAACTCAAATCATTGGGCTCAACAGATTGGGCCCGTGACAGTGAAGGCCCAACAGTGTCTGTGCGACAGTGGTCTCGACTCGCAACGGGGTTACGAGTCGCAACGGGGATCTCGAGTCGAAACGGCTGAATGCGAGTCGCAACGGATAGTCTCGGCTCATCATGGTTTGGTTACGAGTCGCAATCTGACTCGCAACCGTGGTTGCGGTTCGTGCGGTTTGGTCTCGAGTGGGGGTTCCGACTCGCAATCCGAGTCGCAACCGGACGTGTAACTGATTTCCATACTTTAGTCAATTAAATCCCGTGATTTCAGCTAACAGTTTGGTCAGTTTCGGTAACCAGATCAATTAACATAATTTTCAACAAATCATTAGCATGATATCGATCAAATAGGATAATTGCAACACAAATTCATAAGAACCCTAATTAATTCCATATGAACAACATTAACAATTCGCATGATCCGGTCCGATTACTAGCATACACATTAACTCAACAATTTAGCATAACATCCATACATGAACACACATCAGTCGATTAGCACACGTACAATCTGATATCATCATCCAAATAATCCGATTCACAACAAACATGAAGCCGATTACATTTATCAACATTCAACCCGATTCCTAACATATTATCTTGTAACCACTATTGTTCATCATACCATTCCAACCGGGTAACATCATGTAACACGTATAGCACAACAGAAATCACAAATCCAAAGGTAATACACTAACCGATTACAAGTGAGGTGTGTGATCCGGGCAAGAGTGCTCCTTGGTGCCGTCGGGTTTAAGCAGCCGAGAGAGAGAGGTAGAGGGCAAAGCTTCTAGGGTTTGTGTGTGAGTGCTTGATTTGCAAAAGTGGTAGAACAAAACCCCTAACTCGGTTTTGTGTGTGTTGCGAGTGGGGAGTGGGCCGAGCCCACTCGGCTGCCTAATGGACCCGAGAACAAGGAGTGGCCCAAAGGGCTTGTATGACCGGTTTGCTTTGTGCAATCGGTTTTAGTGTGTGGTTTGAGTTCGGCTCAATTATTCATACAAATACGTCACACAATACACATAACGACAATCTCATAAATCACGTAATATTCATTAGCTCAAAATGTCACATAAGCACGTAACGTTACATAAAGCAAGCCTAAAGTTCGAGTTGTCACATTATCCCCAACTAATTGGAAATTTCGTCCCGAAATTTGGTATGCACTCACTGAGGAAGCTAGGTAAACTGTACTGTTCACTGATTTTCCTGGGGTGTCACATCCTCCCCCCGTTGATCTGGAATTTCGTCCCGAAATTCCGAAGTAGTAGCTTCCGCCTCAGCAGTGGTTGCCTTGTTCCCGAATAACTGGGGGTACTTTTCTGTCATCCTGTCTTCGCGTTCCCAGGTGTACTCTGGGCCATGTTTGGAGTTCCAACGAACTCGAACAAGAGGGATTCTCTTGTGTTTGAGGACCTTCACATCCCGGTCCGTGATTTCTACTGGCTCCTCGACGAACTGCAACCGCTCGTCGATAGTGAGTTCCTTAAAAGGAATGATGAGGTTTTCATCAGATAGGCACTTCTTTAAGTTTGATACATGAAAGACATTGTGAACTGCCCCGAGTTCAGCTGGTAATTTCAACTTGTAGGCTACCTTGCCAATCTTTTCTATGATTTCGAATGGTCCGACGTATCGCGGATTCAGTTTACCCCGTTTGCCAAAACGAACTACACCCTTCCAGGGTGAGACTTTCAATAAAACCCGGTCCCCGACCTCAAATTCCAATGGCTTTCTACGCTTATCTGCGTAGGCTTTCTGACGGTCGCGTGCTGCCGCCATGCGTTGTCGTATCTGTGCTATCTTTTCCGTGGCGTCCACTACAATTTCTGGACCCGTAATCTGACTATCTCCCACCTCTGCCCAACAGAGAGGTGACCGGCATTTACGCCCGTACAATGCCTCGAATGGAGCGGCTTGAATGCTGGTGTGATAACTATTATTGTAAGAAAACTCCACCAAAGGGAGATGTTTTTCCCAGCCGTTGCCGAAATCGATGACGCATGCCCGAAGCATGTCTTCAAGTGTTTGAATCGTACGCTCAGACTGCCCATCCGTCTGAGGGTGGTATGCTGTGCTCATGTCTAGTCGTGAGCCAAAAGATTTATGCATCGCTTGCCAGAGTTCTGACGTGAATCGTGCATCGCGATCCGAAATGATAGATGTGGGCACCCCGTGCCTCGAAACAACTTCCTTGAGATAGACGTCTGCGAGTGTGGAGAACTTGTCCGTTTCCTTAATCGGTAGGAAGTGTGCAGACTTGGTGAGTCGATCAACTATGACCCATATTGTATCGTTCCCACGCTGGGATCTAGGTAGGCCTGTGACGAAATCCATGGAAATTTCCTCCCATTTCCATTGAGGTATCTTAGGTTGCTGAAGTAGACCAGCTGGCTTCTGATATTCAACCTTGACTCTTGCACAGGTCAAGCATTTTCCAACATACGTAGCAATGTGGGCCTTCATACTAGGCCACCAATAGGTAGTGCTGATATCGTGGTACATTTTATCCGACCCTGGATGTACCGAATAGCGAGACTTGTGTGCTTCATCCATCACAAGTTCGCGTAGACCGCCATAGAGTGGGACCCAAATCCGGCCCGTTACATAGTAGGCGCCGTCTGCCTTCTGTTCCATTTGCTGCCGTGAGCCGCGTAAGGCTTCAGCCTTGACGTTTTCGGGCTTCAGTGCTTCTATCTGAGCAGCTCGTACCTGAGCAGGAAGGCTAGACTGAATCGTAAGCTGTAGTGCTCGCACGCGCTTCGGTAAAGTGTCCTTTCGACTAAGGGCATCAGCCACAACATTGGCTTTGCCTGGATGATACTTGATAGCGCATTCATAATCGTTTAGTAATTCGACCCATCGCCGTTGACGCATGTTCAATTCCTTCTGCTTAAGGATATGCTCGAGACTCCTGTGATCGGTGTAAATCGTGCACCTGGTACCGTACAGGTAGTGTCGCCATATCTTAAGCGCGAAAACAACAGCTCCCAGCTCTAAATCGTGCGTCGTGTAGTTGCGTTCATGAATCTTGAGTTGACGAGAGGCGTAAGCGATAACCTTGTCGCGCTGCATTAACACACATCCAAGTCCCCGAATGGATGCATCACAATAAACCACGAAGTCATCTGTGCCCTCTGGCAATGAGAGGATAGGTGCACTGCAAAGTCTATCCTTTAGGTGCTGAAAAGCAGTCTCCTGGGGCTCTCCCCAGCGATAGGTAACACCCTTCTGTGTCAGTAGCGTAAGCGGCTGAGCAATCTTCGAGAAGTCTCTAATAAACCGTCTGTAGTAACCTGCCAGACCCAAGAATTGGCGTATTTCCGTTGGCGTACGCGGTGCAGGCCAGTTCCTGATCGAATCTACCTTGGATGGATCGACATGGATCCCATCCTTGTTTACCACGTGGCCTAAGAAGTGGACTTCACGAAGCCAGAAGTCGCATTTAGAAAGCTTGGCGTACAACTGTTCCTTCCGAAGGAGTTCCAAAATAAGGCGAAGATGCTGCTCGTGCTCCTCCTGACTCTTGGAGTAAATCAGGATGTCGTCGATGAACACAATGACGAACTTGTCGAGATAGGGTTTGCACACCCTGTTCATAAGATCCATAAATACCGCAGGCGCGTTCGTTAACCCGAATGGCATGACGAGAAACTCGTAGTGACCGTAACGAGTTCTGAAGGCTGTCTTGGAGACGTCCTCATCCCGGACTCTCAACTGATGGTACCCAGACCTCAAGTCTATCTTCGAGTAGTAACACGACCCTTGCAATTGGTCGAATAAGTCGTCTATGCGTGGAAGAGGATAACGGTTCTTCACCGTCACCTTGTTGAGTTCACGGTAGTCGATGCACATCCTGAACGTACCGTCTTTCTTCTTCACGAAAAGCACTGGAGCTCCCCAAGGCGAAGAGCTTGGTCGTATGAAACCCTTTTCCAAGAGTTCCTGCAGTTGCTTTGACAATTCCTCCAATTCTGATGGAGCCAGACGATATGGTGCGCGAGCTATGGGTGCTGCTCCTGGAGCGAGCTCGATCTGAAATTCGACCTGACGATGAGGCGGTAAGCCAGGTAAGTCTTCAGGAAACACCTGAGGGTAATCGCGTACAATTGGAATATCCTCCAATTTCTTTTCCTTTGCTGATGCGTCTGTAACGAGAGCCAGAATGGCTGCGTGACCTTTTCGTAAGCACTTCTGAGCCTTCAAGAAAGAGATGACGCCAACCACAGCACCACTCTTGTCGCCTTGAACTTCTAGAGGTTCCTGACCCGAACGAGGAATGCGAATAACCTTTTCGCTGCATAAGATTTCTGCCTGGTGTTGGGACAACCAATCCATCCCAATCACGACGTCGAAGCTACCCAAAACTATGGGAATGAGATCAATAGAGAAGGCTTGACCAGCTAAGATAAGATTACAACCTTGAACTACGTGCGTGGCTTCTAGACTTTTACCGTTAGCTAACTCGACTACATGTTTGGTGGGTAAAAGTGTTGGTGCACGTTTTAGCAGTTGACACATTTTCACAGACATATAGCTTGTATCCGCACCCGAATCAAATAAAACAGTAACGTAAATATTGTCGAGGAGAAACTTACCCATAACAACGTTGGGATCGTTCACTGCGTCGCCTCGACCTAGCACGAATGCACGACCACGAGCTTCATTGCCGTTATTGTTGTTGTTCCCGCCGTTGTTATTCCCATTGCCCTGGTTATTGTTGTTGCGATTCTGGTTCAACTGAGGGCAATCGCGTTTGAAGTGACCTTCAGCCCCACACTGGAAACATCCTCGGTTCCCACGCTGTGGCTGCTGCTGCTGCTGCTGGTTTTGTGGAGCTGGTTGCTGAGGCTGCTGATTCTGATTCGCAGGACGAGGGCTCCTGCAGTCTTTGGCCTCGTGCCCCATCTTAAGACACCTTTGACAGCGACCCTTGTTACATGGGCCGTGGTGATGCCTGTTGCAGTTGTGGCACCTGGGTTGACTACCCTGATATCTCCTCTGTCTGTGACCACCAGAGGATTGCTGACTGGGACTCTGATAGTGGTCGATTTTCTGTTGCTGAGCTTGTGGCTGAACGGTCGCTGAACCTTTACTAGAATCTCCATCCCATTTTCTTTTACTGTCACCAGATGTAGCAGGAGTAACTGAGGTGGTGACGTTAGCAGTAGCGTTAACACGCTTGGGCAGTTTATTCTGATCAACTGCCTGATCGGTGATACGGTGAGCGAGACGTTGAATTTCCTGTATGTTTTCGAGGTTAGCCGATGTCACGTGGCTCTGAATTTCTGGCACCAATCCCTTGAGGTACAACTCAATGTGCTTGTATGGAGGGTCCACCATAGTTGGACACAGAACGGCCAGCTCATTAGACCGTTTAGTATACGCCTCGATTTCCGATCCAACCATTTTCAAGTTATACAGCTCGTCTTCTAGCTTGTGAATATCTTCCCGCGTGCAATACTCACGCTTGATGAGTTCCTTGAAATCGTTCCATGGGGTGGCGTTAGCAGCTGCCAACCCTAAGATCTGGACTTGGGCGTTCCACCAAGTCAATGCTATCCCTTCCAAAGTACCGGTAGCAAACTTGACCTTGCGAGCCTCAGGGCACTCGCACATTTCGAATACTGATTCTAGCTTCTCGAACCAGTGGAGGAGTCCCACTGCTCCTTCTGTGCCGCTGAAAGAGTTCGGACGACAGTCCATGAAGTTCTTGAACGTGCAGACAGGCTGCTGCGCGTGTTGACCTAATGTGTACGAATAGGACGAGAGTTAAATACGAGCGTTAATGTAGGATCTAAAGATCCTAGTGTGTGCCTATACTGCAGGATATACTACCTGCTTGAGCTGCTGCAACTGCCGCAGCAACTTGAGCTTGAACAAGAGCCTCTAGCTGGGCTTGTGTCATGTTGATTCGTCCAGACATGATCTTCATAGTAACAAGTAGCATACGTAAGAATGGTTCGCGGGTAGGGCGATGACAGAAAAGCGTAGGCATATAGGTGTTCTCATGAAATCAAAGCATGTGTATCTAAGCGTAATGCGAGCAAAGTTCTAAACAATTCTAGCATACAGGCAATAAACATAAACCTTATTACCTAAGATGTCGAGTCTTGCACGTGGAGCGAAGCGTCGTTGTGGATCATTGAGAGCACTGTTCTGGTTATAGTCCGGTTTTAATAAAAACGTTTTCCCCATATTAAAACCAAGTTCTCTATAACCAATGGCTCTGATACCAATCTGTCACACCCCCAAAATCCACCCGCGGAATACCACCGCTTGGGAGCGTGACTGACCAGGATCAAGCCATCAATCATATCAAACATAGCATTTAATATAAAAGTAAATAACGTAAGTCACCATGACATGATTGATGTTTCAAAACCAAATACTGTTTTAAGTAGCGGAAGCAATGTAAAGTAAACCCAAATAAAGTTATAAGTTCAATAATGTTCATGATCCATCTGCCACAACGACCTGCTCCTTCCTTGTGCAAGCTCCATAAAGTACCTAAGGTCCTGCAAGGCATGCAGCAAATAATCAACAAACTAGTTGAGCGAGTTCACAGAAAGTAAGTTCATAACATGCATAAGTATAGCTAGTGGGGGCTTCCCATACTAGTGTGTACTAAAGGTGGGGGCTTCCCATGTTCATCCTGGTCAATGAGGGCTTCTCATTAACGGTACTTACTAGACTAACTTCCGACCATGTGTTCTTCTTTACCGAGAACAGGAAAACGTACAGGGTCACGTAGGCTTTACGTGACGTGCCCTTCCCCGAGGACAGTGGTACGCGTGGGGGCTACGTAGGCTTTACGCAGCGTGGCCTTCCGACCTGGAAGCCAGTAGATGGTATTGGGTTACGTAGGCTTTACGTAACGTGTCCTTCCCGACCCGGGAGACATATGGCAAATATACTGGGTTACGTAGGCTTTACGTAACGTGTCCTGACTAACCTGAGGACGATGGTCTATAGTCTGGAATATGCGTAAGTACGAGTAATTTCCTTTTACAATAACATATCCAACCCAATTCCCAACCCGGGAATCCCATGCCTTGGCTGTGTGAACTCACCTTGGTTTGCTCGGCAGATACACAAGGAATATAAGTAGCAAGTAAATGGTCACTCACGTCCTATCATGGTTATTATACGAGTCAGGTTCGTATATAGTACGTATATAGCAATCACGTATAGTCATGGCAAACATGTACGCACATAAGCAGATAAGGCATAGCATGTGAGGATCCAATTGTCTAAGTCCAATCATACCCGGCCCCATGTCATAAGCAGCCCAATACCAAAACAGTCCAGCTTCCCAAACCGGCCCAAATAGCAAACACATACAAGTCCGTTAATAAACAGTTCACAACTCAAATCATTGGGCTCAACAGATTGGGCCCGTGACAGTGAAGGCCCAACAGTGTCTGTGCGACAGTGGTCTCGACTCGCAACGGGGTTACGAGTCGCAACGGGGATCTCGAGTCGAAACGGCTGAATGCGAGTCGCAACGGATAGTCTCGGCTCATCATGGTTTGGTTACGAGTCGCAATCTGACTCGCAACCGTGGTTGCGGTTCGTGCGGTTTGGTCTCGAGTGGGGGTTCCGACTCGCAATCCGAGTCGCAACCGGACGTGTAACTGATTTCCATACTTTAGTCAATTAAATCCCGTGATTTCAGCTAACAGTTTGGTCAGTTTCGGTAACCAGATCAATTAACATAATTTTCAACAAATCATTAGCATGATATCGATCAAATAGGATAATTGCAACACAAATTCATAAGAACCCTAATTAATTCCATATGAACAACATTAACAATTCGCATGATCCGGTCCGATTACTAGCATACACATTAACTCAACAATTTAGCATAACATCCATACATGAACACACATCAGTCGATTAGCACACGTACAATCTGATATCATCATCCAAATAATCCGATTCACAACAAACATGAAGCCGATTACATTTATCAACATTCAACCCGATTCCTAACATATTATCTTGTAACCACTATTGTTCATCATACCATTCCAACCGGGTAACATCATGTAACACGTATAGCACAACAGAAATCACAAATCCAAAGGTAATACACTAACCGATTACAAGTGAGGTGTGTGATCCGGGCAAGAGTGCTCCTTGGTGCCGTCGGGTTTAAGCAGCCGAGAGAGAGAGGTAGAGGGCAAAGCTTCTAGGGTTTGTGTGTGAGTGCTTGATTTGCAAAAGTGGTAGAACAAAACCCCTAACTCGGTTTTGTGTGTGTTGCGAGTGGGGAGTGGGCCGAGCCCACTCGGCTGCCTAATGGACCCGAGAACAAGGAGTGGCCCAAAGGGCTTGTATGACCGGTTTGCTTTGTGCAATCGGTTTTAGTGTGTGGTTTGAGTTCGGCTCAATTATTCATACAAATACGTCACACAATACACATAACGACAATCTCATAAATCACGTAATATTCATTAGCTCAAAATGTCACATAAGCACGTAACGTTACATAAAGCAAGCCTAAAGTTCGAGTTGTCACAACAGGTACCAATCATGTTATGGCCAGGGAACTACAGAAGCTAAAAGACATGATCTCAAGTGTTCCAGGGGTAGTCAAGCCTATCCCAGAGATTGCAGATGGAAGCCACAAGGTATCTCGCTTTGCACCACCAATTTGTGATGCAGAGGTGCCCAAAAGGTTCCATATCCCTACCATGAAGCTGTATGATGGAACAACGGATCCAGAGGAGCATATAGCACAATACAGGGAAAGGATGGAAATCAATCCTATCCCAGAAAAGTTGAAGGAAGCATGCCTATGTAAAGGATTTGGATCCACTCTAACTGGATCAGCTCTTAAGTGGCTGCTAAGTTTTCCCCCTTACTCTATTACTTCATTTGCTAATTTAGTTAATTTATTCAATAACCAATTCTCTTGTAGTAGAAAATTTGAAAAATTAACTAGTGATTTGTACAGGATAACTCAAAATAATAATGAATCATTAAGGGATTATATAACTAAATTTAGTAAAGAGTCCTTGGATATTCCCAACTTGGATATGGCTACGGCTGTTGAAGCCTTCAAAATGGGACTTCTTAAGGATTCATTATTCTATGATGATCTTGTTATGACACCTTGCAGGAATTTAGATGAAGTAAGAACTCGAGCACTCAGGTTTATCCGGCTAGAGGATGACAAGAGGATCCAGGAGAGACAAGTAGGATCCTCAAAACAAGATAAGCAAGGATCCTCCTTCAAAAACAACAAGTTCAAATCCTACCATAGAAACGAGAACAAGAATGTGCATGCTGTTGACCAAGAAGAGGATGATGAAGAATATCCTCCAATCTCAGAATATTGTTTTTCCGTTGATAATCATGAACTAATCCTTGCAATGCAGAATCTAGGTGAAAAGGCTAGGTGGCCCAGGAAGAATGATAAACCATCCGGGACTAAAGACAAGTCCAAATGGTGTGCATACCATGAGGATTTCGGGCATCTAACTGAAGATTGCATAGCCTTAAGAAAAGAAATTGGATACCTGCTAAGCAAGGGGCATCTAAAAGAATTATTGGTGAGAAAAAAGCAAAGGACCCAGGATCCTGAAAGGATCCCTGAAAAGGCTCCAGCACCTCCGGCAGACGCACAAGTGATTAACTTTATATCCGGAGGATCAGACATTTGTGGTACATCCTTTTCAGCGGCCAAAAGACATGCAAAAGAATCAAAAATGGATAATGGAGAAAGGCCTATTAGAACCTCAAGTGTCTCAGAAGGGAGGATGATAACATTTGATGAGGATGATCGCATTAACATTCAGGATCCTCACCATGATAGTTTAGTTATCACTCTCTTTATCTCTAACCATTTTGTCCGCAGGATCCTTATTGACGGGGGGAGCTCAGTGAACATTATCCAGCTTGATGTCTTGAAGAAGATGGGAATCCCAGAATCAGACATCACACCAAGATCCTCCGTGCTTGTAGGATTCAGTGGGGAAACGAAGAAAACTCTGGGGGACATCAAACTCCCAATCGACGTGAAAGGATTACATAATTACCAAAAATTTTGTGTTATTGACTGTTTATCTTGTTGCAACGTTATCCTTGGCAGGCCTTGGATACATGACATGAAAGCAGTTCCATCTACCTACCATCAATGTGTGAAGCTCCCTAGCCCATGGGGGATAATCAAGATCGACAGTGATCAGCAAGAGGCTAAGGATTGCTATACCTCATCCATGAAGCCAACCTCGAAGCCAAGGGAGCAATAGCAATTACAGTATCCTCCGAGGAATGTCTTGGAGGCAAGGGAACAAGATGTAGATGAAATCCTCTTGGATCCTAGTGATCCTGAATCAAAAATCTATATCGGATCAGGGATCCTTGGCAAGATGAAAGAAGACATGATATCCTTCCTCAAAAGAAGAAAATCTACCTTTGCATGGAAACATGAAGATATGACAGGTATATCCAAGGATATTATTACTCACAAACTTGGCATTGACAGGTCTATCAAGCCAATCCATCAAAAAAGGAGGAAGTTTGCACCAGAAAGGAATGCCATTATCCAAGAAGAAGTAGAGAGACTACTTCGAGCAGGTATGATCAGAGAGGTAAAGTATCCAAAATGGTTAGCCAATGTGGTTGTTGTCCAAAAGAAAAACGGAAAGTGGAGGGTATGTGTCGATTTCACTGATTTGAATAAGGCATGTCCCAAGGATCCTTTCCCATTACCCCACATTGACTCCATGGTGGATGCAACAGCGGGGCATGAACTGTTAACCTTTATGGATGCATCATCTGGATTCCAACAAATCCAGATGGAACCATCTGACCAAGAGGATACAGCCTTTATGACCCCAACCGGTTTATATTGTTATATCGCCATGCCTTTTGGACTAAGAAATGCAGGTGCAACATATCAAAGGCTGGTAAATATGATGTTCAAAGATCAAATTGGAAAAACTATGGAGGTGTACATAGATGATATGGTGGTCAAGTCAAAGAAAGCTGAGGATCACCTAAGGGACTTGGAAGAAGCATTCGATATCCTTAATAGTTACAACATGAAACTAAATCCTTCGAAATGCCATTTTGGTGTTAAGGCAGGAAAGTTCTTAGGATACATGGTAACCCAGAGGGGCATTGAAGCAAGCCCGGAACAAATCAAAGCATTAATAAATATCAAATCTCCTGCCAATGCCAAGGATGTTCAAAGACTAACAGGCAGGATAGCAGCATTGAACAGGTTCATATCGAAATCCTCAGAAAAGTGCAAAGAATTCTACGATATCCTAAGGAAGAATAAGAAGTTCGAATGGACTGAGAAGCATGAGAATGCTTTACAAGCCCTAAAAGAGTATATGTCCTCAGCACCAGCATTAGCAAAACCGGAAAAAGGAGATGTGTTATCCTTATATCTGGCGGTATCCTCAACCGCTGTAAGTGCTGTACTTGTTAAGGATCACGAAGGTACACAATATCCTATCTACTATGTAAGTAAAAGTCTACTTGATGCCGAATCCAGGTACTCACACCTCGAAAAACTTATTCTTGCATTGATCATGGCATCCACTAAGTTAAGGCATTATTTTGAAACCCATACTATTATTGTTAAAACTAATTTTCCAATTAAGAATGTCCTCAGGAAACCAGATATGTCAGGGAGAATGGCTAAGTGGGCAGTAAAGCTTAGTGCCCATGATATAAGATACGAACCAAGAACAGCCATTAAATCTCAAGCATTAGCTGACTTTGTGGCTGATTTCAGTAGTGATCTACAAAAGGAAGCAGAATTGGAGGTCCAACAGCTGGATGAGACCAAGGATCCTTGGATCCTACACACTGACGGATCCTCAAATATCAAAGGCACAGGGCTAGGGATCCTACTAAAATCGCCACAGGGGGACATAATACCCCACTCCATAGCCTGTGAGTTCCAAGCAACTAACAATGAGGCTGAATATGAAGCCTTAATTGCTGGCTTACAGATTGCTAAGGATATGGGGGTAAGATATCTCGAAGTATATGTAGATTCATTATTGATCACCAATCACTTTAATGGATCCTATGCTGTTAAAGGTGAAAAACTAACCAAATATTTAGAGATAGTCAAAGAATTGGCACTCTCTTTTGTTTCTTTTAGCTTAACACAGGTACCAAGGGAGGATAACACGGAAGCTGATGCATTGGCCAACCTAGGATCATCCTTGAAGATTCCAGAAGATATAAGTATCCCTATCATCCATATCCTGGCTCCTGCTATTGAAAATCAGGTGGCCATGGAAATAGAAGAGGATACTGCAATGATCCCTAGTGAAGAAGCCCAATCTTATTCAGGATCATGGATCCCACCAATCATGAAATACTTGCAAAACGGAGAGATCCCAATGGGAGAAAATCCTAGAGCTTTCAGGATCAAGGTATCTCAATTTACAATCCTAAATAATATGCTATATAAACGATCCCTTGCAGGACCATATTTAAGATGTATTGAGGATCCTGAAATCAAAGAAGTATTGAGAGACTTCCATGAAGGAGATTGTGGAAACCACACTGGGGGCAGGGCATTATTCTCAAGGATCCTCAGAACAGGATACTACTGGCCAACCATGAAAAGGGATGCTGTAGAGTATGCTAAGAAATGTGATCCTTGCCAAAGACATAGCAATATCCTTCACCAACCAGCTGAATTACTACACCCCATACCATCCTCTTGGCCATTCATGAGATGGGGAATGGATATAGTTGGCAAGCTCCCTAAAGCACCTGGTGGAAAAGTATTTATGCTTGCCATGACTGACTATTTTTCCAAGTGGATAGAAGCTGAAGCCTTCGCTCAAGTCAGAGAAAAGGAAGTCATATCCTTCATTAAAAGAAACATTATAACTAGATTTGGCATTCCCTCTGAAATTGTATGTGATAATGGCTCCCAATTCATTGGAAGCAGAACCACTAACTTTTGTGACAGTTGGGGAATCAAGATGATCACATCAACACCAGTTCACCCACAAGCCAATGGTCAAGCAGAATCATCCAACAAGATCATCATCAACAATCTGAAGAAGAAGCTAGGATCCAAGAAAGGGAAATGGGCAGAAGAGTTACCTTATGTGCTATGGGCTGATAGGACAACTCCCAAGAATGCCACCGGTCAGACACCCTTCTTTTTAGTATTTGGGGCAGAAGCAGTGATCCCAACAGAGATGGTGATCCCAACTGCTAGAACAAGTGCTCGTGATCCTGAAGAAAATGCTACAATCCTGGCTCAGGATTTGGATACTATTGAGGAAAACAGGGATCTAGCTAGGATAAGGATGGCAAGCTACCAACAAAGGATGGCTGGTGCCTACAACAAGAATGTCAGGATAAGGAAGTTCCAAGTCGGAGATATGGTGTTGAGAAAAGCATTTCAAAATACTATCAATCCTGCTGACGGGAAGCTAGCACCAAAATGGGAAGGTCCCTACTTGATTGAAGCTGAAGCAGGAAAGGGGGCATACAGGTTGCTAACCATGGAAGGAAACTTGTTACCAAGAGCCTGGAATGCTGTTCACTTAAAGAAATATTTCATGTGAACATGATCCTTCCTGCCTGTGATCCTTACATTGAAGTATCCTTGAAGGATCCTGGAGATATCGGTGATCCTTACTCTGGTAATATGCTTATCCTAAAACTATTGCATTTTCTTACTTTTTGCCTAAGGATAAGGATCATGTATCCTTCATCCTCTACTCACAAACCATTTGAGTTATGATAGTCCAGGTATCTTCAGCAAATCGTCAAAAATCTCCAAGAGCACCACAGATCCTTGGGTCCAACCCCAGTTATCCTTGGGATTATCCCCAGTTTCCGCCAGCAGCGCATGATGATCCTGGTATAGTTCACGTCTTTGGGACCAGTACCCACTTTCGGGGCTGACAACCTCATCGTACTGGCTATATTTAGGATCCTACGTATAATGGTGGACGCACCATACATCCGTTCCTAAGGTTTCTAACGTTTTCACGTTAGCTAAGGTTTTGACATTTTCATGTCACTAAGTTTGGATAGTTGCCAGAAAGGGCCATACTCCAGTTTACATACGATCCTTTGGGCTTGTCCCCAGTTATCCTATGGGCTTGTCCCCAGTGATCCTCCGGGATCATCCCCAGTTATCCTTTGGGCTTGTCCCCAGTGATCCTCTGGGATCATTCTCAGTTATCCTTTGGGCTTGTCCCCAGTTACTAACTTATCCTTTATATTGGCTTAGTCCCAAGTTATATTCCATTTTTTCAGGTTTTCGAAGTTAAACAATTAAGGATCCTTAATCCTTATTATCCATTAAAGTTTTACCTATGGTGATTCCGATTAAAGGTTAGGATCCTAACTTGGATCCTCAGGTATGATCCTTAACTATTTTTAATTTCATTATTCATTATCCTAACCAACCCTTATACTTTGACAACCAAACCTATGATCCTCGAACTAAAATACTTTGAATAATTTCAATTTGAGGATATTTGATCTAGGATCATATCCTAAGTTTATTAAACACTTTTTCAACTCTCGTTATTTTAACAAATATAGCAATTGAGAAATAAGAGGATTATTGAAGGATAACAACACAAGATAAGCCAGAAAAGTTAAGTTATATTATTAAGCAAAAGGATCATTAACCCTTTCAAAAAGATTGTCAAAATTGCCAACCCACATTTCTACCAGCAAAACGTGGCCCGTCCACATGGGTTGGCAAAGGGTGTCCATTGTCTATGCGGTCTTAGCATTTTTGCAGGAAAGTAAAAGCGGCAGGATCACAAAGGCTTCATCCCCCAAACAGAGGATCCCTCCACCTTTTGTAATCCTACCTGTTGTTCTAAGGATCCAGGATCCTTAACCCTAAGAAACTATTGTTCAGAGATTACAGACCATAATTGTTCCAAATACCACAACCATAAACAAACCTAAAAAAATTGGGCTCCGGCCTAGTCAACAATATCCATCATCGCCCAGTCATGCAGCCTACTCCTTCGCTGCTCCATCTCCACCAGCTTCTCCATCCTGATCCTTATCAGCATCACCTCCCTCCAGCCTTGGGATATCCTCAGCATCCTCCTCATCATCCAAGTCCGCCAGCCTTGCCTTCCAACCTTCAACATCCCATGAGCTTTTGTCAAAGGTAGGATCCTGAGCCTCCTCGGCCATCTGAAGTTGTATCTTATACATAGCAATTGCCGCGGAGACCTTAGCATCTTGGGTGATCTCCTGCTTCTCGTTATCCATATCAGTCAGCCTCTGAGCAGCTTCATCCTTGGTGGCCTGGAGTTCCTTCTCAAGATCCGCTATCTTGAGATCCTTTAACACACCCATTTGCTGAAGATCGGCAATCTGGCTCTCCTGGTCCTCAACATTGCCAAGATAAGTTTCAATCTCAGCAAGTTTCTGCAACAGGAGAAGAAAAAGATAAGCATAGGATCAGATGATCCTCCAGAAAAGCAGGATACACAAACAGGATATGATAGACGGATAACCAACAGGGGTAGTGATCCTTACCTCATTCACGTAGTCGAGGAATTGCTGACGGAGGAGGGGAAATCCTTGGAGATCTTCAGAGGTTTTCCTCTTTTTTCCCTTGCCCCGGATAGATGCTTTAGGAGCTGATGCTGAAGGACTGGCAGCAGGAGCCTTCTTCTTCTTTGAAGACGTGACATTAGCAAGATCACTTATCCCAAACTTGGAAGCGGATTTAACGGACCTGGCAGATTTTCCAGCACCTACACAATCAAAAAAAACAAGATAAGTTGCTTTATTAATCAAACAATCCTACATATAATTTATTTTCTGTAAGGGTACTTACTTGACATAGTGGCGGATGCAGAGGATACTTCTTGAGAATCTTGGATGGTGACTTGGAAGCTTCTGACTTCAGGATCAAGCTTTTTAAAAGCTAACACTCTTTCTCTGGCAGCAGGGGTCAACTTTAAGTGAGCAACGGAGATAGCTGCATAAAAAAGACAAAAGAAAAAAGACATCAGTGATCCTCATCATATGAGAACAGGACTGATAGTGATCCTTCGAGGATCCTCTACCCTACCATGAGTGGCCCATTCCTTGGGCAGATCCTTCCCATCCGGGATAGAATCCCTCTTAACAAAGAAAAACCGACGTTTCCAGTTTGTATCATTCTTGGTAACTTTGAAGATAGGGTGATCCTCCCCAGCTTTCCGTTTCAGCAGATACCGATGTGATCCAAACGTAGTAAGATCATAGAGCTCAGCTAGCTCCGCCATCCCCAGATCAATTCCTTCCTGCTCAATGATCCTCTCGAAGGTATAAAGAACCCTCCAGATCATCGGCATAGCTTGGATGTAAGAGATGCCGGTTAAGGAAAAGAAAGACTGGGTAAAGTCTGGAAAAGGATATGAGTAACCTATAGCAAACGGAGTAGCAGGAAAAGCCACCCAGACATCTGAGACAAAGTCGCTCAAAGCAGTAGGATCAAAGGATTTAAAAACAACATTCGCCGGAAAGCAATGACGAATCTTGTCTACGTGAGCATCACTGAAGCAACACCTCTCCGTAGGAGAATCCTTGATAATCCCCTGGCTTTTTAAGGGACTATCCTTCTTGGAATCCTTGTGTGGAGAATTCCGGAGCAACATGTTTCGTGACGGAATAGAAACAGAGACGGAGTAGAAAAAACAGAGTAAAGAAAAGAAAGAAAGGAAAAGAGAGAAGAAGAGGATACCTGGACAACCTTCGGTGCAGAATATAAGGAGAGTGTATCTTGAATTTAAACACAAACTGATCCTGACCCTATCTCCTATTTATAATGATGATTTGCAGGGATTGTCACCTCTGTGACGTAATGATCATAACGGCTAGTCCGAGCATAACGGCTAGTTTCTTGGAATCGCCCGTTAGAGATAAGATCATAACAAAATATAACTCGTCTATTTACAATTAACTCCTTATATTTTGGGGGCAATTGTTAGGGCTGGATTTTTACTATAAGTGATCCTTATACGTGATCCTAACCAGTGATCCTTGTTTCTTTGGCAGGCAGTGATCCTCAGCCGGACTTCAAGATCAGGATCATGGGACATTATGGTGATCCTTATACTAACGGTCACCTTCGCTTACTACAATATTGTTTTGCAGGAACATCTAGCGGGATATGCTCTAAAGATCATGATCCAGGGACGCGTCTTCACAAATATGGCAAGAGCTAAATCAGAGATAGACGTTGTACGAGATATGGAAACATGGCTTGATCTAAGGGCAGCAATTTAGGCTAGATTATCTTTATTTCTAAAGGGGTAATGAGCTGATATTTAGTCATTTTACCTAAAATAGGTCACCTACACATGTATAAGTACCACTCTTCCTCATTCGGAAGAACACACACGAACATACAAGGCAACTCTCACACACTTAGACACCAAAAGCAATAGTGGTCCTTGTACTCAGCTCATTATCATCCAAAGTTGTAATCATATTTTTGTTATATTGAAGTTGGTGATCGGTAGTTGCCATCACCCGAGGTTTTTTATGCCGGAGATCATTCATTGATCAAGGGCTTTTTCCTCGTATAAATCATTGTGTCTTTGCATCTTCATCACAGAAGTGATCCTTTACTTTCATAGTTAACCAAGCATCATACCCCGTTTTCATAAAGTTTGGTTACATTATCCTTGTGTGATTTTTGACCAAAACACTACTGAAGATCTACAAGGATTTCCCCTCCTCCGTCAGCAATTCCTTGACTACGTGAATGAGGTAAGGATCACTGCCCCTGTTGGTTATCCGTCCCAAATATCCTGTTGGTGTATCCTGTTTCTTTGAGGATCATCTGATTCTGAACTTACCTTATTTCCCTTTTTGCAGAAACTTGCCGAGATCGAGACCTATCTTGGCCATGTTGAGGATCAAGAGAGCCAGATTGCCGACCTCCAGCAAATGGGTGTGTTAAAGGATCTCAAGATGGCAGATCTTGAGAAGGAGCTCCAGGCTACCAAAGACGAGGCTGCTCAAAGGCTGATTGAGATGGATAATGAGAAGCAGGAGATCACCCAAGACGCCAAGGTTTCCGCGGCAATTACTATGTACAAGATACAACTTCAAATGGCCGAGGAAGCTCAGGATCCCACCTTTGACAAGAGCTCGTGGGATGTTGAAGGTTGGAAGGCAAGGCTGGCGGATCTGGAGGACGAGGATGAGGCTGAGGACATCCCCATGCTGAAGGGTGGTGATGCTGACCAGGATCAGGGCGGAGAAGCAGGTGGTGATGGAGCAGCAAAGGTGTAGGCTGCATGATTGGGCGATGATGGATATTGTTGACTAGGCCGGAGCCCAATTTTTTAGGTTTGGTAGTGGTTTTTTGTGGTTGTTGATGTTTGAAACAATTATGGTCTGTAATTTCTGAACAATAGTTTCTTAGGGTTAAGGATCCTGGATCCTTTGAACAATAGGTAGGATTACAAAAGGTGGAGGGATCCTCTGTTTGGGGGATGAAGCCTTTGTGATCCAGCCGCTTTTTATTTCCTGCAAAATGCTAAGACCGCATAGACAATGGACACCCTTTGCCAACCCATGTGGACGGGCCACGTTTTGCTGGTAGAAATGTGGGTTGGTAATTTTGACAACTTTTTGAAAGGGTTAAAGATCCTTTTTGTTAATAATATAACTTTAATCTTTCTGGCTTATCTTGTGTTGTTATCCTTTGATTATCCTCTTATTCCTCAATTGCTATATTTGTTAAAGTAACAAAAATGTGTTTAATAAACTTAGGATATGATCCTAGATCAAATATCCTCATATTGAAAATATTCAAAATGTTTTGGTCCAAGGATCATAAGTTTGGTTGTCAAAGTAAAAGGGTCGGTTAGTATAACCAATATAGTCAAGGATCATACCTGAGGATCCAAGTTAGGATCCTAACCTTCAATCAAGACAATTATAGATAAGACTTTGATAGTTAATAAGGATTAAGGATCCTTATATGTTTAGACTTCCAAAACCTGAAAAGTGAGATATAACTTGGGACTAAGCCAATGTAAAAGATAAACTAGTAACTGGGGACATGCCCAAAGGATAGCTGGGGATGATCCCGGAGGATCACTGGGGACAAGCCCAAAGGATAACTGGGGACAAGCCCAAAGGATAACTGGGGACAAGCCCAAAGGATCGTATGTAAACTGGAGTATGGCCCTTTTCTGGCGACTATCCAAACTTAGTGACATGAAAATGTCAAAACCTTAGCTAACGTGAAAACGTTAGAAACCTTAGGAACGGATGTATGGTACGTCTACCATTATACGTAGGATCCTAAATATAGCCAGTACGATGAGGTTGTCAGCCCCGAAAGTGGGTACTGGTCCCAAAGACTTGAACTATACCAGGATCATCGTGCGCTGCTGGCGGAAACTGGGGATAATCCCAAGGATAACTGGGGTTGGACCCAAGGATCTGTGGTGCTTTTGGAGATCTTTGACGATTTGCTGAAGATACCTGAACTATCATAACTCAAATGGTTTGTGAGTAGAGGATGAAGGATACATGATCCTTATCCTTAGGTAAAAAGTAAGAAAATGCAATAGTTTTAGGATAAGCATATTACCAGAGTAAGGATCACTGATATCTCCGGGATCCTTCAAGGATACTTCAATGTAAGGATCACATGCATGAAGGATCATGTTCACATGAAATATTTCTTTAAGTGAACAGCATTCAAGGCTCTTGGTAACAAGTTTCCTTCCATGGTTAGCAACCTGTATGCCCCCTTTCCTGCTTCAGCTTCAATCAAGTAGGGACCTTCCCATTTTGGTGCTAGCTTCCCGTCAGCAGGATTGATAGTATTTTGAAATGCTTTTCTCAACACCATATCTCCGACTTGGAACTTCCTTATCCTGACATTTTTGTTGTAGGTACCAGCCATTCTTTGTTGGTAGCTTGCCATCCTTATTCTAGCTAGATCCCTGATTTCCTCAATAGTATCCAAATCCTGAGCTAGGATTGCAGCATTTTCTTCAGGATCACGAGCAATTGTTCTAGCAGTTGGGATCACCATCTCTGTTGGGATCACTGCTTCTGCCCCAAATACTAAAGAGAAAGGTGTTTGACCTGTGGCATTCTTGGGAGTTGTCCTATCAGCCCATAGCACATAAGGTAACTCCTCTGCCCATTTTCCTTTCTTGGATCCTAGCTTCTTCTTTAGATTGTTGATGATGATCTTGTTGGATGATTCTGCTTGACCATTGGCTTGTGGATGAACTGGTGTTGATGTTATCATCTTGATTCCCCAACTGTCACAAAAGTTAGTGGTTCTGCCTCCAATGAATTGGGAGCCATTATCACATATAATTTCAGAGGGAATGCCAAATCTAGTTATAATGTTTCTTTTAATGAAGGATATGACTTCCTTTTCTCTGACTTGAGCGAAGGCTTCAGCTTCTATCCACTTGGAAAAATAGTCAGTCATGGCAAGCATAAATACTTTTCCACCAGGTGCTTTAGGGAGCTTGCCAACTATATCCATTCCCCATCTCATGAATGGCCAAGAGGATGGTATTGGGTGTAAAAATTCAGCTGGCTGATGGAGGATATTGCTATGCCTTTGGCAAGGATCACATTTCTTAGCATACTCTACAGCATCCCTTCTCATGGTTGGCCAGTAGTATCCTGTTCTAAGGATCCTTGAGAATAATGCCCTGCCCCCAGTGTGGTTTCCACAATCTCCTTCATGGAAGTCCCTCAACACTTCTTCAATTTCAGGATCCTCAATACATCTTAAATATGGTCCTGCAAGGGATCGTTTATATAGCACATTATTCAAGATTGTAAATTGAGATACCTTGATCCTAAAAGCTCTAGGATTTTCTCCCATTGGAATCTCTCCGTTTTGCAAGTATTTCATGATTGGTGGGATCCATGATCCTGAATAAGATTGAGCTTCTTCACTAGGGATTACTGCAGTATCCTCTTCTATTTCCATGGCCACTTGATTTTCAATAGCAGGAGCCAGGATATGGATGATAGGGATACTTATGTCTTCTGGAATTTTTAAGGATGATCCTAGGTTGGCCAATGCATCAGCTTCCGTGTTATCCTCCCTTGGTACCTGTGTTAAGCTAAAAGAAACAAAGGAGAGTGCCAATTCTTTGACTATCTCTAAATATTTGGTTAGTTTTTCACCTTTAACAGCATAGGATCTGTTTTGGTCAAAAATCACACAAGGATAATGTAACCAAACTTTATGTAAACGGGGTATGATGCTTGGTTAGCTATGAAAGTAAAGGATCACTTCCGTGATAAAGATACAAAGACACAGTGATTTATACGAGGAAAAAGCCCTTGATCAATGTATGATCTCCGGCATAAAAAACCTCGGGTGATGGCAACTACCGATCACCAACTTCAATATAATAAAAATGTAGTTACAACTTCGGATGATAATGAGCTGAGTACAAGGATCACTGAGTGTCTAAGTGTTGAGAGTTGTGTCGTATGTTGTGTGTGTTCTTCCGAATGAGGAAGATGGGTATTTATACATGTGTAGGTAACTTATTTTAGGTAGATAGACCACTAATCAGCTCATTACCCCTTTAGAAATAAAGATAATCTAGCCTAAATTGCTGCCCTAAGATCAAGCCATGTTTCCATATCCGGCACAACGTTCATCTTCAATTCAGCTCTTGCCATATTTGTAAAAGCGCGTCCCTGGATCATGATATGTAGGGCATATCCTGCTAGATATTCCTGCAAAATAATATTGTAGTAATCGAAAATGACCGTTAGTACTAGGATCACCTCAACGTCCCGTGATCCTGATCCTGAGGTCCGGCTGAGGATCACTGCCTGCCAAAGAAATAAGGATCACTGGTTAGGATCACGTATAAGGATCATTCATAGTAAAAATCCAGCCCTAACAATTGCCCCCAAAATATAAGGAGTTAATTGTAAATAGATGAGTTATATTTTGTTTTGAGCTTATCTCTAACGGACGATTCCGGTTTACTAGCCGTTGTACATGGACTAGCCGTTAGGATATTTACGTCACTGATGTGACAATCCCTGCGGATCATCATTATAAATAGGAGATAGGGTTAGGATCATTTTGCATTTAAATTCGAAGTATCTTCCTTTATAATCGTCACCGAAGACTCTTGATCAGGTATCATCCTCCTCTTTCTCTTCTTTGCTCTGTTCTTTCGTGCTTTTACTCTGTTTTCATCTCGAATATGCTTCTTCGGAATTCACCGCACAAAGGCTCTAAGAAGGATAGTCCCTTGAAAAGCCAGGGGATTATCAAGGATTCTCTCGTGGAGAGATGCTGCTTTACTGATATCCACATAGACAAGATTCGCCATTGTTTCCCAGCGAATGTTGTTTTCAAACCCTTTGATCCTACTGCTTTGAGCGATCTTGTCTCAGATGTCTGGGTGGCTTTTCCTGCTACTCCCTTCCTCATCGGGTATTCATATCCTTTTCCGATGTTCACCCAATCTTTCTTTTCTCTTACCGGCATCTCATATATCCAAGCTATGCCGATGATCTGGAGGGTTCTATATACCTTCGAGAGGATCATCGAGCAAGAAGGGATTGATTTGGGGATGTCAGAGTTAGCTGAACTTTATGATCTCACCACCTTTGGTTCTCACCGGTACTTGTTGAAACGGAAAGCTGGGGAGGATCATCCAATTTTCAAAGTGACCAAGAATGATGCCAACTGGAAACGTCGGTTTTTCTTTGTTAAGAGGGATTCCATCCCGGATGGGAAGGATCTGCCCGAGGAATGGGTCACTCATGGTAGGGTAGAGGATCCTTGAAGGATCACTATCAGTCCTGTCTCGTATGATGAGGATCACTGATATCTTTTCTTTTTTGTCTTTTTATGCAGCTATCTCCGTTGCTCATTTAGACTTGACCCCTGCTGCCAAAGAGAGAGTGTTAGCTTTCAAGAAGCTTGATCCTGAAGTTCGAAGTTTCCAGGTTATTATCCAAGATTCTCAAGAGATATCCTCTGCATCTGCCACAATGTCAAGTAAGTATCCTCATAGAAAATAAGTTTTATGTGAAAGTATTTAATTTAACAAGGGAACTTATCTTGTTTTTGAATGGTGTAGGTGCCGGAAAGTCTGCCAGGTCTGTTAAATCTGCCTCCATGTTTGGGATAAGTGACCTTGCCAATGTCACGTCTTCTAAGAAGAAGAAGGCTCCTGCTGCCAGCCCTTCAGTCTCAGCTCCTAAAGCGTCCATTCGGGGTAAGGGAAAAAAGAGGAAAGCCTCTGATGAACTCCAAGGATTCCCTCTCCTTCGTCAGCAATTTCTTGACTATGTGAACGAGGTGAGGATCACTGCCCCTGTTGGTTATCTAGTATCTTTCGAGGATCACCTGATTCCGAGCTTGTCTTTATTTCTTTTGTTTGCAGAAACTTGCTGAGATTGAAACTTATCTTGGCAATGTTGAGGACCAGGAGAGCCAGATTGCCGATCTTCAGCAAATGGGTGTGTTGAAGGATCTCAAGATAGCGGATCTTGAGAAGGAACTCCAGGCCACCAAGGATGAAGCTGCTCAGAGGCTGATTGACATGGATAATGAGAAGCAGGAGATCATCCAGGATGCCAAGGTCTCTGCCGCAACTGCTATGTACAAGATACAACTACAAATGGCTGCGGAGGCTCAGGATCCTGCCTTTGACAAGAGCTCATGGGATGTTGAAGGTTGGAAGGCAAGGCTGGTAGACTTGGATGATGAGGAGGATGCTGAGGATATCCCAAGGCTGGAGGGAGGTGATGCTGGCAAGGATCATGGTGAAGATGCTGGTGGAGATGGAGCAGCGGAGAAGTAGGCTGCATGATTGGGCGATGATGGATATTGTTGACTAGGCCGGAGCCCAATTTTTTAGGTTTTTGGTAGTGGTTTGTGGTTGATGGTTTGTGAACAATTATGGTTTGTAATCTCTGGACAATAGTTTTTTAGGGTTAAGGATCCTGGATCCTTTGAACAATAGGTAGGATTACACATGGTGGAGGGATCCTCTGTTTGGGGGATGAAGCCGTTGTGATCCTGCCGCCTTCTAATTTCCCTGCAATACTTTTGAACCTATTATCATGGACACCCTTTACCTACCCCAGCGGACGGGCCACGTATTGCTGGTAGATGCTTTGGGTAGGTAATTTTGACAACTTTTTTGAAAGGGTTAATGATCCTTTGGTTTAATAATATAACTTCAATCTTTCTGGCTTATCTTGTGTTGTTATCCTTTTTGATTTTCAATTGTTCTGACACATGTTTGTTTGAAAAGTTTGAGCAAATTATGTTTAAGAAATTTAGGATATGATCCTGGATCGAAAGTTTCCAAGATAGTTTATTTTAAGGATCATAGGTTCAGTTGTCAAGGTCTAAAGGTTATTCAAATGAATAATGAAATTAAAAGTAGTTAAGGATCATACCTGAGGATCCAAGTTAGGATCCTAACCTTTAATCGAAATTACCATAGGTAAAACTTTAATGGATAATAAGGATTAAGGATCCTTAATCGTTTAACTTCGAAAACCTGAAAAATGGAATATAACTTGGGACTAAGCCAATATAAAAGATAAGTTAGTAACTGGGGACAAGCCCAAAGGATAACTGAGAATGATCCCGGAGGATCACTGGGGACAAGCCCAAAGGATAACTGGTGATGATCCCGGAGGATCACTGGGGACAAGCCCAAAGGATAACTGGGGACAAGCCCAAAGGATCGTATGTAAACTGGAGTATGGCCCTTTCTGGCAACTATCCAAACTTAGTGACATGAAAATGTCAAAACCTTAGCTAACGTGAAAACGTTAGAAACCTTAGGAACGGATGTATGGTGCGTCCACCATTATACGTAGGATCCCAAGTATAGCCAGTACGATGAGGTCGCCAGCCCCGAAAATGGGTACTGATCCCAAAGACATGAACTATATCAGGATCATCGTGCGCTGCTGGCGGAAACTGGGGATAATCCCAAGGATAACTGGGGTTGGACCCGAGGATCTGTGATGCTTTTGAAGATCTTTGATGATATGCTGGAGATACCTGAACTATCATAACTCAAATGGTTTGTGAGTAGAGGATGAAGGATACATGATCCTTATCCTTAGGCAAAAGGTAAGAAAATGCAATAGTTTTAGGATAAGCATACTACCTGAGTAGGGATCAACGATATCTCCAGGATCCTTCAAGGATATTTCAATGTAAGGATCACATGCAGGAGGGATCATGTTCACATGAAATATTTTCTTTAAGTGAACAGCATTCCAGGCTCTTGGTAACAAGTTTCCTTCCATGGTTAGCAACCTGTATGCCCCCTTTCCTGCTTTAGCTTCAATCAAGTAGGGACCTTCCCATTTTGGTGCTAGCTTCCCGTCAGCAGGATTGATGGTGTTTTGAAATGCTTTTCTCAACACCATATCTCCGACTTGGAACTTCCTTATCCTGACATTCTTGTTGTAGGCACCAGCCATCCTTTGTTGGTAGCTTGCCATCCTTTTCCTAGCTAGATCCCTGTTTTCCTCAATAGTATCCAAATCCTGAGCTAGGATTGTAGCGTTTTCTTCAGGATCACGAGCACTTGTTCTAGCGGTTGGGATCACCATCTCTGTTGGGATCACTGCTTCTGCCCCAAATACTAAAGAGAAAGGTGTTTGGCCAGTGGCATTCTTGGGAGTTGTCCTATCAGCCCATAGCACATAAGGTAACTCCTCTGCCCATTTTCCTTTCTTGGATCCTAGCTTCTTCTTCAGATTGTTGATGATGATCTTGTTGGATGATTCTGCTTGACCATTGGCTTGTGGATGAACTGGTGTTGATGTTATCATCTTGATTCCCCAACTGTCACCAAAAGTTAGTGGTTCTCCTTCCAATGAATTGAGAACCATTATCACATATAATTTCAGAGGGGATGCCAAATCTGGTTATAATGTTTCTTTTAATGAAGGATATGACTTCCTTTTCTCTGACTTGAGCGAAGGCTTCAGCTTCTATCCACTTGGAAAAATAGTCAGTCATGGCAAGCATAAATACTTTTCCACCAGGTGCTTTAGGGAGCTTGCCAACTATATCCATTCCCCATCTCATGAATGGCAAGAGGATGGTATGGGGTGTAGTAATTCAGCTGGTTGGTGAAGGATTTGCATGTCTTTGGCAAGGATCACATTTCTTTAGCATACTCTACAGCATCCCTTTTCATGGTTGGCCAGTAGTATCCTGTTCTAAGGATCCTTGAGAATAATGCCCTGCCCAGTGTGGTTTCCACAATCTCCTTCATGGAAATCCTTCAACACCTCTTCAATTTCAGGATCCTCGATACATCTCAAATATGGTCCTGCAAGAGATCGCTTATATGAATACATTATTCGAATTGTGAATTGAGATACCTTAATCCTGAAAGCTCTAGGATTTTCT